>NW_017304406.1:586738-599933 GCF_001594115.1 Trachymyrmex septentrionalis | reverse complement strand
GAGAGAGAGAGAGAGAGAGAGAGAGAGAGAGAGAGGGAGAGAGGGAGAGAGAGAAAAGAGCAAGTTTTTTTCCTCTTCAATTATGACCCCATCGCATTTGGTAAAGTTGTGTCGTCGAGACGGGCGACGATTCGCAAACTCGACCAGGCGCGTTATTAAATTATGAAACATCGTATCGCAAGAGTCGTATCGTATGCGCGCGGGATCGGGAGGTTACCGGCAATTTACTTTGCTAATTGCAAAAGTTCGAGCGGCCAGGTGCCGTCCCGCCCTCGGTCTCTTCGGAGTCGTCGTCGATCCGGAACGTCGTCCACTCTCTGCGCGCCGCATATCGTCGCTACCGAGTTCATAGTGGAACATAATTCGCATACAGCACCGTTTATTAATAGCATCTCTAATGGCGTCGCGCAATTAGCATTGTCTAACAACTCTCTAAATTCTTCTTGCGTGTCGTTAGTACTTATTTGTACGTGTGTGGGTAGCGGGATTGGTGCTAAACAACTAAAAGTCTGCTAAGTCCAAAAGACGTGTCTGAAAACTAGGATATGCTTTAAAGCCACTTTAGATGACTACAACACACGAGAGAGATCGCACGATGGAATATTTTGCCCATTTTATATACGTACTCGAGGAAGTAAATTTTGAATCGGAATATTTTTGTTGAATTTACATGGTATATATAGAACTATATGTATATAGAATTCTATGAAAGGAACTTTATCGTAGATTATAGATCGTATGAAACGCGGCTTCTGATAATTTCACGTTTTTTCAGATATTTGTAGTTACCAGCCAATTCAATGTGATAACTTTTTCTAGACTCCAGAATAATTACTTTATAAAATGATACAAAATGGATACAAGATAACATTTATTTCTTTTCGTTATGTAGTTAAAACGATACACTAATTTTGAAAAAAGTTAAATTAATAAAACAGAAAAAACTTTTAGGTAATTTTGTAGCAAACTAGATCAATCATATACTTTTATTCGCATATAGTTGAGTATTTTTTCATAGATTTTTTTCGCTCAAAACATACAAAAATACGTATTTATATGCAGATATAAATAATAGAAAGATATTACGGTAAGAAGAGCTAATGTTGCCATTAATAAACAGCATTATACCAGTGTGCATCGACCAACGGAAAGCACAGGCAACCATATGAGAAAGTGCTGTAGCGCGCATATAAAACATCGCTAAAAATGCATATAGAAGATATTAAAAAATTTACTACATATTTCGAATAATTCACTTTTAAATAATCTTATTTGATATATACAGTATACACTGTAAAAAAATATATAATAAAATTGCATAATAGTCTACATAAAATTGCATAATAATGCACGTAAAATTACACATTATATTTATAGTGGAAATATATTATTATAAAATTGTGCGTTTCTACAAAAATTAGCATTTTCACCATTAATCGTGTAAATACATCTTTATATTAGACGGAAAATTACAATAGAATATATTTTATAGTTTCTTCTAAAAATATACACACACATTTTTATGATATTATATAACATAATAATAACATATAATATTATATTTGCATTTTTATGTTTGTACAAATCAATAAACAATTTTTAAAAAATTGTACGTAATTTATGGATAAAATAATACTTAAATATATACTTAATTCCATTTCCAAATATACTTTTACAATTTGTTTAATTGTTATAAAGAAAATTAATTTTATTTGTAAATTGTGACTTTACTTTATAAGAATGTATAAATACACATTTAGTCGGTCCCAAAATTATAATTTTACATGTAATCTTTTTACAGTGTATATCATAAATGAGTATTAAATAACAATAAAATATAAAAGACAATTTACAGTCTATTGACTGATATAAACTTTAATTTCCAAAACCCCACTTATTGATTTATTAATACTTCTAATATATTATTTAAAAAAAATAATTAAAAATTGGTAGAAGCTTTCTCTCGTTTTTGATCTTTTTCTCTCTTTGTACGTTGCATAAGCGCAAATCAGAGCCACTTTTATATACGTATAGAAGTTATATATTACTACTATTATTATTACTACTATTATTATTACTACTATTATTACTATTACTATTATTACTACTACTATTGCTGCTGCTGCTGCTGCTGCTGCTACTACTACTACTATTACTACTACTACTACTACTACTATACTGGTACCGCATTATTTAAGCACATATTTAATATTCTAACAGCGCATATAAATAAGAAGTTTCACATTGTACATGGTGGGAGGCCGCACTCGTTATACTCCAATATGTAAAATTCTCCGCACATCGCTATACGCACATAGTTACATTTTGCACATGAGAGCGCGCGAGAGAGAGAGAGAGAGAGAGAGAGAGAGAGAGAGAGAGAGAGAGAGAGACATAGATAGAATAACGTAAGAAGAAACGCGAGAGTATTTGCAGGTTGTGGACAGTGTGTAACTCTCTACGTGAGGCTCACTCTGGGAACTCGCATACGTGCCGCAAGGGTGAAACATACCTCCCTCGTGTGTGCGAGTCGAATATTACGACATATATGATGTCGTGCGGTTGCGTCGGAGTGCAATATTCGTACCACACGCACACATACGTGCACACTGATATCACCGATGTCTGTGCACATATGGGACACGGCAAATATAACCATGGCGGAAATTAGTTTGACGAAGCGACTTCTGAAGACTCTTCTCGAAAAATAGTCGCCCATTATAAAGATCGATTTTATGCGAGCATAATTTTATGTAAATCCCGAACAATGACCCACATTAACTCTCTTTCCAATAATTGATTGTAAAATGTCAATTAATAAATATGTAGCACATTCTGATTATCTACGAGAGGCAAATCTCATTTAGTATTTTATAATGCAACTGAAAATAGATGCGATATGACTTGCTGACAAATAACAAATAATTTCGAGAATATATGTGAATGTTCTTCAGAAGAAGCTATATTTAGCACAGAATTCTCGTGATACTCATTTGATATTTACGCTCGGTGAATATTCGGCAGTTAACTATTACCGTAAATAGCGCTACTTTTACATTTGCATACTTATCAATTTCCAGCATCGATGTCATTCACGGGAAACACGTTAACGTACCTTTATTTTGCCGCCTAATGACCTATATCATCGCACCCCGCACGATGTCAAGTTGTTTTATTGGAGTCTGCATAAAACAATGCGCGTTTCTATTTCCATTTAAATTCCCTTTCGACCGCTATAAAGCCATCGCGATGCAATAACGCGTTCATAGCGAAGGCGAGATGCATAAAAACCGGTCGATCGCTCATCAGTTTAAATGCGACTAGCTGCGATCGACCTTCTCGTCGATTTCCGTCCGCGTCGTATTCGTGTCGCGGATTTACCAACCCATTTAATTAAATCGTGTAAAACAAACAATCGTGCGGGCAAACGGACTGTTCTATCACTTACGGGGAAGATATACGACTGTGCGTTTTATTAAAAAAAAATATTGCAATTATAATGGAAATCTCAGAGATGCAATTATTTTTCATTGTGTGTGAACATTATTCCATTTGTAATTCAATATATTAAGCAAATATTATATATTGGTACTTTTATTTGCAAAGATTGTCATTTTATTTCGCAAAATCGATCGTAATAATTTAACTTTAATTTAATTTTTATGCTTCGATACAAATTTAATAAAGCTAATACGTAATGTAAATAAAGTAGCAATTTTTCTGAATTTACTATGATACTCTAGAAGCTATTTTGATGCATTTACCGTGATACTCTAGAGGCAAGAAATAAACGGAGCGTGCAAAATGCACCTGTACATTCGTGAAGGGAGATAAAATCCCTTTATTGCACCGATCTATCGTGTACTTTTTGTCGATCGAATCTATCGACGTCTTTCGGAATTCCTTCGCGATCTTTGAAACCGGTACATACTGCAATTTACATTTGTTACGGTCCCGCACAAGCTGTGTGCAGCACGTTGTTGCAATTTATGGCAGCGCCGACGCTTTTTGCCTCCTTGAATCACGCGAGCACTCCGCCCCGCTGAAACGTTCGCCACCTGACACATTTAAGTCACGTTCTCCCGATGTTACACGAAAGCTACAGTCGGTGGTAAGCTCGATTGCAACCTGGCCCTGGTTAACTTAATCGTGATTGAAGTCTTGGTTATCGTGCAGTCGAGCCGGACGGCTGGATAAGTCAATAGGACCGTTTGCGGGGGCCAATTGTAACCAGGAACAATTGTAACACCGACGATAATTGGAACCTTTAGTGGTTGTATATGTCGACAGGAAGCAGTATAGTTGAATAATCACGTAACAAATATCACGCTCCTCTTATAAGATGTAAGGATTGAATTATAAGCGGATCTAAACTTTCCTGAAATTGTTGCGATTAATCTTAAGCTCCCCTATTCGCCTAATTGAGAAAGTAGTGAGATTATAAATGACTAGTATTTCAGAAACACAAAGACCACAATATAATATTGTTTACACCAAATCTTTTATAGATAATATTTTATCATATAGTTAATCGAATATTTATTTAATCTTACATATTCGTATTCACGCGAGGTGTTTCTGACATTCCGACATTAGGGTAACTCCGGTATATACGCCGCACTTGTTAAACATTTATTAAGTATTATTTACTATGTTTATAGTAAACGGACTATATCAGTAAAAACTTTGTACTGTCTACTACTATGAGAAAAATATTAGGAATTCAAAATATTTATTTTTCATACTAAAAAATAAACTTTTTGAAACCTTTGTATTTTTGCCGTATATTCCAGGGGTGGAATATATACTACACATAGGGGGAAGGGGAGGGGGGAGTACGAATGGCTCACGAAAAATTTACAAATAATGCACATAAATGAAACGTATAATGACACAATAATTTATAAAATATAAAGTTTTATTAAGGAATAAGAATAGTAAATATGTATATGAAGTAACAAATAATAATTATAATCTTCCTACATATATGTATTACAAGTGTTATGACATGAGGTACATATTTCATATAATGCGTTTATTGCATTTATGCGCATCATATGCGCACTGAATTAATCTGCGCACTTCGTATGCTTTGGGCATAAATCCCGTTCGCTAAAAATGCCGTATATCCTAAACAGGTGGGATATACAAGACAACAAATTAAACAAAAGAATACGAAAGCAAAGCTTGTATTTTGTTACACAACATGCTTTACTATTCCACTACACGTATGTGTCACGAAATAATCACTAAGTCTTTTACATGTCCTACATTATTTTATGTAGATTATAATTTATGATGGCGTAAATTTATATTTACTTATTACAGTGATAAATGTCGATTCAACTCACAATAAATTCATTAATATCAACAGTAAGAAGCTGAAATCATAACACAACTACTAATATTTATAACATAAAGGTATGTTACAGAGTAATTGCGGAAAAATTACCCTCATTCCTTCTATTTTTTCTGACTTCTGCGACGTAAATCCTAGCGCGACGTATTTACCGGAGTTACCCTATATCCCTCAATTTTTATTATTCGTTTACAATTAAATAAAGATTAATAATATTCTATACGTCTTTTAGATAAAAATAAATGCAAAAAATTGTTTTTAATTATGAAAGAATTTGCACTAAATATAATAATGTGTGTAACAATATTTATAAATATCATTCATACATAGAAAAAATTGTTTCCATTTTTGAAAGAGGGAGGTGTCTTCGAGCGACACGCGAATAATAAAGGGTTAAAAATGTAATTACGAATGTATGCGCAATCTGTTTGGAAGTGACTTTTAAGTAGGAATAGAGAATTCTTCGTTTTTTCATATCCCATACATTATCCCATATTCCGTCATTCTCGAAAATCGACCACTAGCTAGATTACTATTTGCAATCGATATCATTGTAGTTCTAAACTACGAGACGGGACTCGTAAAATTATTGATTCAGTTACCAGGCGTTCAGTCCGTGTGTCGAGGCAACAAAGACGAAATGCAATTTCGCGAGGACCGTCATCCGCGTCGCGCTCGCGATCGAGGGATGCACACACACCTTTCGGGAGCGAATCTCGCAGTAGAGATACGTAAAGCTCACACCAACGCACGTCGATTTGATCGCAAGAGGGCACACGCGCGTAAAGTCGCGGGGGTAGCGGTGCGTGCGTGTGTGTGTGTGTGTGTGTGTGTGTGTGTGTGTTTGTGTGCGGTCAAGCCGTCGGGGAGGCGCGAGCGCAATTCACTTCCTAACCCGCTCATTTCGGGACCGCGAAACGCAGGCGCATTGAACGATTATCGTATCGCGGGATTCACGGGAGGAGGATGGCGCGGGTCCTTCACCTACCCTTCCTCGCCGTTCGTCGCTCCCTTCCCTTGCCGTGGATCCCGCGAGCCCTCTCTTTCCCATTCCGATGTCCTCCCGTTTACCCTTCTCCCCGATCTCTCTTTCTCGCTCATTTTCCACATTCGTTCGTCATCCCTTTTCTCCCCCTTCGCCCTCAAATTCGTTCCTCGTCCCCCTCCGTCAGTCCGACCGCTGATACCGAACGTGCGTACGCCTGCGTACACGTCGTTACTACTTACTACTACGCTTTACTACTGACACTCGCGTACTACTACGAGCAGTGGCGTATCGACGACCTTTCGCCCCGACCTTCGCCCCCGCGAACAACCACGAGATTTCTTCTAGGGAATTTTCGGGAGGGCGGGGGAGGAGGCGTGCACTCCGCGACTACGCGATTTATGCACGCTATTTCCTCCCGGCTTCCTCGCCAAGTTACTACTGCAGTGCGCACCGAATCTCGAGTTGTTACGTATCTATTTTATTTATTAGCTTCCCCAATCTCTCTATTCCCTTCAGTGGAATTCTATCTAACTGCCGGATCCCTTCCCTTCAAATTGAGAATGATGGATAAAGAACACATTTTAGTTCAAGTTTTTCCTTTTGTTAATATAAATTTAATTCGGGCCTCATTAAAATTTAAAAAAATAGCTTGATATGTTAATGTATACTCGTGGGTATAATTGCATTTATTAAATTTGTAATTAAAAAGTTTTGCTTGAAACCAAATTTATCTCTGCGAAAGTAGAACGTAGCTATCAAATTATAACCAAGTATTGCAGCAGTATGAAATCCAATGCATATTACGGAATGTTTAAAGCAAAAATCATTGAGTTCTTTCGTATCGTGATCTTATTGCGGTTTTCTATTTTTGAGAAAATCTAGGTTGACTAACGAAGACTCATAGTTGAAAATATTCGTACCAAATTGAAACGGAGTTTCGGTAAATCGGCCACTACGGATTCGATTCCATTGGGGTATATTTCTGGACTGTGAGCCAAACTTTGCCCTCGTTCCTCATTCTTAACCCCTTAAGTAAAACTTTATTTTCTGCTTGGTTGCAGATGTAATTTTTCTGAGCTCTCTCACGCGTGAAACGGAAATGATTCATTTAAAGGACACAGAGATTAATGAAGCGTAGAAATTCAATAATGAGATCTTAATTGAATTATTTGTTGCTTATACGAGTTTGCAATGCAAATGATACGCTTTCTATACAACCATATACACTATATGCATTGTACATATATTTCTATTTTGATGCATAAAATTTTATATATAAAATATATCGAGAAATGTATTTGAGAATTGCGCGGAAAGTGCTGCAGTTCTCAAATAGATTTCTCGATTATGGTTTTTCTCATGATACGCGCGTACACCGCATTGAAGATACATTGATGCATTTTCCGCATGCGTGTGTTTCGATTTGCATCGAAAGTAAGAATCTCCAACACTATAAATGCACTCTGTAGATGTGTACAAAACTCACGTCCGAACTTTCTATCCCATAGTGGTAACGCGAGACACGGAGCACGAATTTAGTACCCGTTGTCAAAAGTTGCACAATATCCATGCTGCCACTTTGCCAACGAGTAACTCGACAATACGAGAGTTCGGCGCGCACGTTCGGGGTTGCGCATAGGTCGGGAAACATTAAATTCAAGCGACCCTTCCGCGGTGCAGATTACCGCCGACTTGCGTTCCCGTATATAGGACGACGTAAATTTGCGGGAATGTTCGGTAGGCCGCGTTTACATCGATGTTTACAATTATATCTGGCGGGATATTAAGAGACGACGTAATAGGGCAAGACCGATGAATGATGACCATTTAGCCATTATTCATCGTCCTACCTCCGTTATCACGAAAGCGTGAACTAGGCAGAATGGAAAGACGTGATTTAATTTTGTGCGCCAGCGAGATAAGATCGATTACTACGATACGATACGAATAACATTACTGTTATGTAGTAATTCGGATTTAAAGTTAAGTTTGATCTAAATGCGATATCGAAAAACAGAATCTTATAAAATTGCAGTATGTACTTAAATAAATGTGTAGTAATATTCATGCACTGAGAAAAAAATAGCCTAAATTTAAATAAATATATTTATTTGAATACTGCCAACTAAACATTTACTTACAATAAATAAATATTTACTTATTAAAAAGAAGTGATTGTTAAACCAAATTAATGTTTTTTTGTATCAAATAAATAAATTTTTATATTTAATAAATATTTAGTTGATACTATTCAAATAAATATTTATTGAAATTTAAGATATATTTGTTTCTTAGCGTGATATCTACAAAAATCGTGGAAATTTTTGCCAATTAAAATCATATAATTTTTTTCAATAATTATCGTGACAGATAATATTAATATAATTAAGAAAATGCCGCCGTTTTTTTAAACAAGATTTATAATTTCTTCCCGTGAAGGGTTTAAGTAGTAATGGATGGCTATGCGACGGCGCGTGTAAGTAGGGAATTCGCCGTATAGAGAAATCAATTTTTCCTCGCATTAAGGATCCGGCACATCGTTAAGAGAGTTTCCACCCATTTATAATGTAGGCGAGTGTACCGAGAGAAAAAAAGAAAAGAGACGAAAGAAAGAGAGAGACAGAGGGTGAGAGTACTGATGGGAAAAACGTTGTGGATTAAATTGGAGATGGAAAGTGTGCGTGGAACGCGGCATTAATATACCATACATATGCCATTACAACATTCCCGATGCGTCCACGCGTTACAACACGTTACTACTATTACTACCACTGCTATATTGTCACCACCGTCCATTACGCTCAGCGCCGTACTCCTCGCGCGTTTGATGGGGAAGAATCCGGTCGCCCGTTCGTTCCTCTACCTCGTAAATCATCGCGATGGGCATCCACGTAGGTCACTGGATACGTCGGTGAAATAGCGACGGGATGGGCGAGGGTGACTGGACAAGGATGATGGAGCAGGAGGAGAAGAAGAGCAGCCGTTCCGACGAGAGATCGTGATTTTCGAAGCGGATGTTCGAAGATCGCCGCGACCCAGATTATAGTAATGACCACTAATACATCCTCCGGAAAGTGACGAATTATATTGGCGAGATTAATTTTATTTCATAGAAGATCTTTATACTTTTCGAAATGGTTTCTCGTCTGCGGATTTTATCACTGACTATTGTCCACGGTGTTTCAACGAGATCAATTTTCAGTTTATAACCTTTGATGTTTCCGATATGGAATTATTTTACTAAAAGTGACATCGTTATTACATTGGTTTTTCACTCTCTTTCAAAAGATGAGGCAACATAAAGCAATTAATATCAAAGGAAGCTTCACATAAAAAAAATTTTTTTCTCAGCTATTTCTCGTATTTATTACTTTTCTATGTTTTGAATTGCTTCCTATATTCATTTTTCATAGTCTTTCGCGAAAAAAGAAATAGTATTTATAAGCTTATTGCTGATGAATGAAAATAGTATTGTACATTGAATACCGGCGATCTCTTCTCGTTCAATGTCGCTTCACGTTCTGCGAAGAGATGCCCCTCCGGCTGGAAAACGGCTCGCATTATGTCAACGCGGGAGGATGATGATATAGACTACTTCGAAAAGTGCATTACCGGCATTTCTCGCGTTTGTTCCCCGCCCCGGGCTTATTTATCGCTCCGGGGGCTAAGTCTCGTTGGCTTCAAGTCGCAGCTGCTGTCTGTAATGGAGTTGCGTACCGCCGTCACATGTGGAGCAAGAAGTTGGGCGCGATGGGGAAGTAGTAGCCGACTCAAGAACAGACGTGGATGGAGGGGTGAAGAACCTCGAGAAAAAGTAAATACTCTGTATATCGAGCGTATGGAAGATGCACGGAATGGAACGCAAAAAGGGCGAAAGCACGTTTAGAAGAGAGGGTGGAGGAAGGAGGAAAAGAGTATTACTCGGGAAACGCACGGGATGACATGTGAAATGATACGAGAATATCGTGATGTGCCAACTGATATCGTGCGGAAATACAAGTAAGGGAAGATGCGACGATAAAACAAGGAGAGAAGAGGGTAGTAGAAAAGACACACGCGGAAATAACCCGGGACATTATCGTAGAAGAAACCGGACGACCGAGACGACACTTTGATGCATGGAGGGTGAACGCGAATGCGAGTACGGATCAGAAAGAAATCCACTCTCACAGTCGCAAAAATCCGTCGTTCGAAAAAAAAGTGCGAACGCAAGGTTGCCGCTGTCGTGTGAGGTGAGAGGTCGAAGGAGAGAATTCGCGCGACCGCTGACACCCGTAAGTGGAGTGGCAGCGGGTGTAATAAGAAGTAAACGAAATGGGGAAAATCCAATTGAGGAGAGCCGCGACCGCGCGGGCGAGGAAAGAACGCAAGTTCCTGGGGAAAGGGAAGAGCGAGATGATGCGAGAGCGAAGGAGAGGGTACGAGAGCGCATCGTGAAGAAAAAAGAAAAAGAGAAGAATAGGAAGACATGCGCGAGGCGAGAGAAGCATGGAAAGCACCGCTTAAGGCTTAAGGGACACAAAGACAGCGACGATTTGCGCGCACAGTTAAGAAAAATGCGAAGAACGCGAAGATAAATAACATGGATGGAAGGAGAGAAGGAGAGAGAGAAAAGAGGCTTAAACCTCTAGTAGTAGAACTACACGAACGGTTGACGGTCGTTCCAAAGAGTGTCCTAAGAGGAAAACGGGACGAGATAAGTTGGTAAGGGATGATCGCGCGTAATTCAGTCTGAGCAAAAAGGTGTGAACGAGATTGCCAAAATACTACGGAAATATTATAGGAAAGGGGGATGGGAGTAACCGCGAATAATGAAGAGTCAGGAAGCGCCGTTCTCGGAGGTAGGACGATGAGAGGAAAGAGGCGAAGATAGAGGTCCAGAAGGACAACGTAGACAGGAAGGTTCAGGATAATGAGAGAAGAGGATGACGTGGAAAGAAGCGGCGAGTGCGACAGAGAGAAATCGAGTGGGCACGCAGGAGGGATGGGAGGGTGAAGGGGTTGAGGACAGTGGAGGAGCGCCACGTTGGAGTTGGAGGTACGTTGCGAGGTAGTAGAAGTGCTCGAGCGCGTAGGAAGGAGGCGAAAAAGGGTGAAGAGGGACAGACCGAGTGAGGAGTGCGGAGGTAGAGTACGGGAGTTGGGGTGGAAAGAGAGCGGAGGGGCCAGGGGAGAGGGCACGTAGAGGGAGGGGGTGGGGTGACGTCACGCCCGGTCGATACTCACTCATACTACTCCTCCGCGTACGGCGACACGGTAACCCCCCGGCGATGGCGCACGCGCGCCTTTTACCCCTTACTTGTACCGCCGACACTCGTACTCGCTCCTGAGCGCCGCTTCCCGCCATATTAGCCGCCATGGGGTAGGCGAGGATGTGCGACAGGGGTAACACGGGGTGCTTCTTCTTCCGCAAGGTAATCCATGCGTTTTCTCGTCTCTCTTTCTCTCTCTCTCTCTCTCTCTCTCTCTCTCTCTCTCTTTCTCTCTCATTCTCGTTTCCTCATTCTTCGTTTGTCTATTTATCATTCTCTCACTCTGTCGCACTCATTCCCTCATCGGACACCTACCTAACCGTCCTACGCGCGCCCTTTCGCACCATTCACCGGTCACGTGAAAACCGAGAAGGGACTGGCGATCTGCACTCGAGAGAGAGACAGATCATAAGAGAGGAAGACTGGCCGGCGTCTTGTTGAACGGTGCTCTGGCCGAGGACAACTCGGGAACACGTATGGGACCGCCGCGAAGGGGTAGCGCGACACGCGCGGCGGCGTTCACCCGGCAGACGGGTGAGACCGAGAGACGTAAAGAGAAGACGGACGGAGCACGGGGGTGGTGGGCTACCGGCAGGAAGGGCGGCAAGGAGCTCCAGGAGCCGCCACCGCCGTCGGCGAGCGAAAGGGGCTGCAAATCGGCTGCGGCAGCGTGGATGTCCCTGCTGTCGCTCTGCGACCGGATGTGCGGCACCGCCGCGTGGCTCGTTCCGGTCACATGCCTCCGCGGGGTGCGTTTTTCCCACGGTTCACCTTTTGTGCTACTTCTTTTCATCGACGTGATCGCAAATGATTATTAAGCTGGCAGGTGGAATGAGCTCGCGATCTGTTTTACAGCAAAAATATCTTATTGTTAGTTCCCATACGAGCGAATAATCTCCCCCGTATTTCCTGACATCGCAGTTAACGAGTGGACGCGAGGATTTACGGTGATGTTCGTGACGTTAGCGTGACAGGTGGATGAGCTCGTTCGAAGCGCGCGTGGCTCGATAAGCTCGTGCGTTTTTTCTCGATAGTCTCAGTGAGATACGAATCCGGTTGAAATCACGGTCAACGAGCTCGGGGATTTACGACTGGTGCTTGTGCGTTGTCGAAATGACAGATTGATGAGTTTCCGCGAGACGCCGCGTGCTTCGTTAGAAGCCCCCTCCTACCCTTAAAAGGATCATGATGGGACTTTACATTTACATCGCATTTGTCTCGAATGAAAAAGTGCTATTCTAGATAGTCCACCTTCCCTGATGGACCTCATATTCGGTCACTTTATTACGGCCTTCATAATTGGGTTAATTGAGATGAGATATTCCAGTAAAAGCAGAAGTTTAAATGTGTACGACTTTTGTCACTTGCTTTTATTAGACGCATTTAATGGAAATCTTATCGATCGCATTAATAATTAATGATTATCAATTTGAATTTTTTATTCCTGAAAATAATTTCTTAATATAGTGGGTAGAAATTATTACAAAATTCGCTAACAGAATTTGTCGAAAATATTTATGAAAAATATCCGTTACCTGCATTTTTGATTACATTCAGCGACTGCAGAAATATTTATTTTAGAACACTACTTATACT
>NW_017304406.1:582570-586680 GCF_001594115.1 Trachymyrmex septentrionalis | reverse complement strand
ATAAAATAAATTTTTTTTTAATTACTTAAATATTTCTTTAATTAAAAGTATTCAATTTGCAACACAAGATACTTAAACAATTAATATCCCTACTTAGCATAAATCTATTATCGGTTTTAATTATCATCGTAATCACACAATCTTCTAAATCATTGTGATTCTATATAATGTAAAATGTGAGGTAGCCAAGTTATGTAATTGCCAATGGAGTATGTGACATGTGTAGCTGACCTATAACGTATGTAGTTTGGTTGCTGTGGTTATCATTGATCTAGACTCTGACTAATCCTCTTTGAAGGGATGCCACTTGGACATTCAAATTTTCTCGATATTGCATGTCGCGTTATATTTCGACAATGCGGAAGGTACACGTCATTTTTTTCATTTGTCGTCCCATTTCGTAATAATCAATTGTATAATCACTTTAGAGTCAGCGAAACGGCGAAAATAATCAGTTATTGTTTTGTAGGAGGGCCGGGGGGAAGTGACAGACATAAGCGCAAGTCCTGGGAGGCAGGCACCTGCCAACCAGTTGCGCCCCAAGGAACCACCCCCCATGGTCATTCAAGGAGACTTCAGGAAGGTAGTGACGACACTTCATTAACTCGTTGGCGACACAATGGACGAATTTAGAGCTCGTTGTGTCGGCAAACTTCAATTGCCGGACAGCATGACGATGGATTCCGACACCCAGGACCCTATTGTGTTGCTCGTGAAGCTGTCTCGACGACTGGCAGAAACGTATTGGCGTGTGCTTTAGTCGCCACGCATTGTTCACGTAATCTGATCGCTATTACATTAAACATGCCAAATTTAAATTAAACCATTCCGTTCTCAATCTTTGCATTGAAACAAGCAAAGTGAGGGTAAAATATAATAGCGACGTCTTGAACACTGTTAATAAGGAAAAAGATAGCCAAAGATTTATTTTTATGTACATATGCTTGTTTTTGGAAGGAAAAAGATCTCATTACATTAAGATTTTATATTAACGAGATTAGGGCTGCATTCCATAATTTACTGTAACTATTGAAATTCTATAGTTCACGTTATGTATACGTGTACTATAGATTTTTAGTATCCACAATGAATAACGCAGCTTATATTTTAATTTTTACATTTCTCTACACTAAAAAAATGATATTATTACAACAGCATTATTTTTTAATTGAAAATAATCTGGTTGATTCACAATAACACAGTATTAATGAAATAAATGAAATTTTATTAAAACAACACATAACGTATTTGTTTCATTAACATTGTTATTATATTGTATTAACAAAATTCATCATTTTTTCAATTGAAATAATGTTGTTGATATAACATCGTTTTTTTCCTATGTATTTATTATTCATACGAGAGATTAATGTATTATTTTTATATATTGTTTAAATGTTTGCACGATAGAAATAATGTAATAAATAATAACGAAAGCATTGTTTTGCGTCGAGACAAATTCATCGGTCCACACAAAAATGACGATAAAACATCGCTACGCATTCTTTGAAACGGAAGGATCTACCGTTGCAGGTGAGCGGGATCAGTACAGAGATCTTCAAGCAGATCGAGACTGTCGAAAACGATCATGACGCATCGACAGCGGCGGCCCTCGAAGCTGTTGAGCGGAGAGGCGAGATGGTCGTGCGTGTCATTGAGCCTCGGCAAATGGGTAGACAGGCTTCCGAGGCGGCGAAAAAATTTATTGCTATGCAGGTACGTTATCGATGGGCCGTCTGTTTCCGACAGATTGTGATTCATTTGCATTCGAACGTAATATCTTGTCATAAATTAGTACTACGCGCAATTCTTTCATTACAGTCAGCAATACATTAATTCCCTTTTTATCGTATAGTATCTGTTCATCTCTCTCCTTTTTCTAATATATGATTACAATTCAATTACAGAATAGTATTGGAAGACTTGAGATATTTTATCGTTTTTGCTCGACCACTATTCGCGGAATATAGGGAAATGCACGAATATTTATTATTTTGTTATATGAATATGTATACAGTTTTAGAAATTTGTTTAAAAAAATATAAAATAAGACGCATAATATTAAACTCGACTAAAATTTAAATTTACACGGACTGTTCAATTTTTTTACTTAAATATAAAAATTCACGCAATCTTTTACTTTATTGTAAAAATTCGTACAAAAATATTGTTAGGCATTCTTGGCCTTCTTCACTCATTTGTCTTTTACTTTAATTTTATTTAATTAAAAAAAAACAAATTCTTTATTAATGTTTGTCAATGATTATAGAAGCTGATAATGTAGCTATTGTCAAATTATCGAGCAAATTATTTAGACATCAAGAATAATATTCAGTAATATTCACTATAATTTAACTCGCTTTGGCCTCCTCACGGAATTAGGCGAACAAAGTGTAACCATCTGCTTGCATGGTGGTCGCATTTGTACGACCCGGGCCAGAGAGAAAATTATTTTCACGACAACGAAGTAATTTTGCGCAGCGTAATTTCACCCGAGGCGCGCGCGTGAACGCTGTGAAATATTTCGACGGCACGAATTAAGAAAGTTCGCCGGCGATCTTCGTTTCAGGATCCTAAGCACCCCATCCACTTCGTCGAGATAATCAAACGACCGGGACAGACCCTCGGCCTCTACATACGCGAGGGCAACGGCGTCGACAGGAACGACGGGGTCTTTATTTCTAGGATAGCTCTGGAGACCGCCGTGTACAACAGCGGCTGCTTGAAGGTGAGTGTCTTTGCTCTGCTCTGCGAATTCGCCCGCTGTCGCCGGGACGACGACAGTGAGAAACCGACGCGATGGAGAAAGCGAGGCGAGCGGTAAAATCAAGACACATCCGTGAATCGTCTCTTCGTCTTCTTTTTGCCAAGCGAGAACTTAATTGCCGCTGGTGCTCGGAACGAGCTCGGAGCAGCCATTTAGGATGGAGAATCTATTTCGAGAAAAAGAAAGAGAGAAGGACGCGACGGCGGGGGCCGCGAGAATGCGCCGAATTAAATTTATCCTCTTACACCTTGACATTTCACGGGTCTCGGGCATCGATCAGTCTTGTATATTTGGGAGGGATCACTCTTGTATATTTATCCTCTCGTTCTCCGTGATATCGTTGCTCGTCTTTAAATCAGTTATCAGTCACTATGCATTCGCACGTGCAGGTGGGCGATGAGATCCTGGCGGTGAATCTAGTCGATGTGACGCACATGAGCCTGGACGACGTCGTGATCATCATGTCGATACCGAGGCGACTCGTCCTGGCCACAAGGCACGGCCCACATCAACCTGTTTCACACAGCCGCCAGACTGAGCACAAGGCACCGCCCGTAGTAGTCATCAAAAGGGAATTGAATGAAGATGAGAGTGACCACACGACAAGTAATCACGTCAGGTACTATCTCAGACCGATATCTATATCTGCTCCATGAATTAATAATCAAAAGACATCAAAAGACAATAATCAAAAGACAAATTGATTATTTCAAGATACTTGTGTGTAGATCTGCTGACGTCATTACAAATCTTTTTATCCTTCTTCCCTACTCATACAGAAGCTTGTTAAAACAATAAAGTGACTGTTAATAAAAAAGCCGATATTTTATAAAGAACAATCTTCCAATTATAGTGATAATACTATATTAGTACTGATATTTGATATCGACCATTTAAATCTTTTCTACGCGGAGGGAAATGTAATATGCGCTAAAATTAGTAAATTTTATGGAATAGCTCCATATAGGAACACGTGCTCACTTAGGTAAAATTTACTTTACTTTCTCGGTAAATGAGTAATCGTCATACCACTGTAAGGTACTTTTTACATTTTATAAAGTAAATTTATAAATTATGGTACGTCTCAGTAGAATTTATTTTATCAATAAATATTTTTTGTTTTAGCGCTGACAAAATTTACTTTACTGCGCGATAAAAAATATGAGTGTATAAAGTCTTGAGAATAATATGATTTAGTTTAAGTATGATTTACTGTAAATAAAAAATTATTTGAATGGATTTATTATAATTGCAATGTACTTTTTATCTTACATCTTTAATATTTTTATTTCCAGGCAAGTAAAATTTGTCATAAGTTCGGCAAAAGTAGTCAGAATATTTTT
>NW_017304406.1:579194-582307 GCF_001594115.1 Trachymyrmex septentrionalis | reverse complement strand
TACTAGTAGTTGTAAGTTAAAAATAACTCAACCTTTTTTCTTCATGTATATCTTTTTTTTTTTAAATTACTTAGAACAATAAGTTCTGCCATTAACAATTTCAAATAATACATGGAGATTGATGTTTCATGTGTAGGGATGGCAGTAGTCGTAGACGAGGCGATGGACGTGAAATGTTGCCGTCGCGATCAAGACTCGGTCTCACGGGTTTGGGATCGAGCCAGGATCTTGGTTCGAGCAATGGTGATCTGTACTATAATTCACGGCCAGAGGGTCACTGGTCCTATCAACCACCGCCGCCACCGGTTATCACGCACCAGCCGAAACCTTCATCGACGCAACATTTTCAGCCATACGAGCGCGGCTATCCGAAGACGTTAGAGAGCTTGGCTGAGAAAGTAAGTATTGCGTAATATTTCACGCGTCGAAATACGGAAATCCTGCGGATCGAGATCCATCAAAACGACAGAGAATATCGCTTGAAGAACAAGTCATTTTTTAAATAAAAATTTTCTGTTTCAAAATGAGAGGAAACATTTTTTAATTTTAATATTTAATTGAATCAATAATTTAATAAGTATTAATATATAATATAAATATTGGTTTACAAATATATAAAAAGCAAATAATATTCATTCTTCTTGATTCATTTTTAATATTTTAATAAAAATAATATTCTTCTTTATTCATTTCTAATTTTAATAAAATAATAATTTTTCATCAATGTATATATTTTTATTATTTATGATATTAAAAAATTATTTTATTTTAATTATCACAGAATGTGGTGATTACATTATTCTTTATAACACTAATTTATTCCGATATTTTCGAAATAGATGTCACTTATGGATCTCGATCCGATGTAGTTCACGCATAGATGTTCTAGACGATGTGGATCGAGCACCATTTCACACCTGTCTGCACCAATTCGATACTCGTTTGCCCTTCACTGTCTCCAATGAACGCTATTTTACGACTGAAAGAAAGTGGTGAACTCGTGGCAATGTCTCGGGACACTTGCTGTCGCGATCTCCGTGTCATTCGGATTATTGGAATTAAGAAGAACAATTCGCAAAGTAACTTCTAAAAGCAAGGAAATTAAAAAAAAAAATCAGAGCCGCATATTTCGCGATAATGAAAATGCCGCTCGTATAAAATACTGAGACTCTTTGTACATTCGTTCCGTGTATCGGATTTCTATCTCGGAGACAAATACGCGAGAATAAATGTCGAGAAAATTAATGTCTCGACAATTTCAACGAATGCATTTCCGAACGACGCGGAGCGTCGCCGATCGGCTCGCGTATCGATCACGTGTTTCAAATGACTAATCGGTTCTATGAATGAATGCTACATTGAAATTAACCAGGATTTTACAAAGGTAAAGATAATACAAACTCTATCTTGATATCTAGACTTGTGTATGACTGCAATTTTCTGTATAATGCCTCTAATGGACAAGTATATAAATATATTCTCCCTTCCTCTCATGTATATACTTGGCGACGAACGAATGCGCGAGTGCATCCGCCCACGCAAGGCATTTTTAATTTCAATCGTTAAATTCTCATTTCTTTAAAACTTCAACGTAAATTCTTTCATTCTTCGCTGAAATGGAATGTAAAAAAATTGAAATCGTAAAATATGAATGATTAAATATACATTTTTTCAGTATAATAAAAAAAAAAAAAGTAATTATATGTCTCTTTTTTTTCATAAGTAATCAAAAAAATTACGAAATAGAGAAATAACATAATATATAATAATTAATTTATTAATATAATTATCAAATATTAAATATAACTAATAAAATTGTTTCTCTTATTGTAAAAATCGTTTGAGGTTGAACACTTTAATATTAATAAAGAATTAATAAAAAAAAGTCTTGTATCTCGCGGTAGAATAAATCATTCGGTTATAAGATGTGTGTTTAAGAGTAAACAAACAAAACGATTCCAGAGGGTGTTTATAGCAAATAAGTGAAATGTTTAGCCGTATTCTTGACGGTGCACCAGTGCATTCGTTTAACGAGTTCTGCCTAGAAAAAGCGTAACACGAATTAACGGATATTTATGTGCGTTCTTAAACCGTAGAAGTCGCGTACACCTGCCGCTGTTTGCGACGTGAACCCTAACTTTATGTTTCCTTGTTGCAAGCTTGCTGTCCGTTTGTTCTTTCGATTGCGTTTTGTGCCTGTGTTCTGGATAACGTTAATCATTGTCGTGGCTAGCGTTATCGCGTTCGGTCGATTATCGATTGCCAGCACTTTACTCAGCATTATTCTGTAAAGGTGTTATAAATTTTAATAATTTATCAAAGACTGCACTTAAAAATTTTAATTAAAGCTTATAATATTGTTAAAAAATTTATATCTATATGTAATACATAGATCCACATTTTTCTTATAAAATCCACATTTCTCTAAAAATTTTGAATTTTTATGTATTAATCTATTTTTTAACTATTTTTTTATCACACAAATCACATTGTAAGCGTCAAAAGTTACATCACTAACAAAAGGTAATCGATCGATCATAGGAGATAAGACATTATCGTTGTAATTGCCGTTGACATCAATCTTTCTCAAGAATTTAAATTCCAAAAGTATATCATTTATAAAAATTTACAATTATTCACAATAAATTACAATTAAAGACAAAGAAAGAAACGAGGATGTTTCCGAGAGTCACGGCGATCAGCAACTTTGAGAAAAATCTGTCTGAGGAACTGTCTACCTCAGTAAACATCTATGAAGTATACTCAAAGAGTTCGTGCGATCATGCGATTAGGTACACCCTTTCTACACGGGGCCCATGATACCCTCGAACGGCCGACGTATGTCGAGTGGTGGAATGCAATCAGTCGGTGGCAGATTGTCGGGCCAAACCACGCAGTCGACTCATTACGGCTACGGTCAGCACACCGGAAGCGGAAGGATCATGCCGAGGAGTGGTTCCGACCAGCACCTACCCCGAGTCGATTACACGAGCATCACGACGCCGGCGCGACATACCCTTCTTAGATCTAGTTTGAAATCAGGTCCGTAATGAATTTACCTATCATCGAAATATCCACTCTCTCCCTGTTTCCTCTCCTCCCCTCCTCACTCA
>NW_017304406.1:558301-579094 GCF_001594115.1 Trachymyrmex septentrionalis | reverse complement strand
CTCTCTCTCTCTCTCTCTCTCTCTCTCTCTCTCTCTCTCTCTCACCTGTCTTCTCCCTTTCTCACTATCTTCCCAGATCTATGTGTACACGGAAATTTCCTTCAATAAGAATCACATCGTAAAATCTCAAATATTCTGTACAGAATACATGTTCATGATTTATTTATTATTTAACTTATCATTGTAATAACAATGTAATTTATAGACGATCTAAAGAAATATGAGATTATATATCGAAAGAATTGGAAAATTTATAGATCAAAATAAGTTAAAACGTGAAGTTTGATGATAGATGCATTTGCTATATTCTAATAATTAGCATTATGTTACTATTAGGTACGTCAGCATTGCGTTATAATCCGAGGTATGGACAAACTGATGTTACATCCGCCGCGCAGAGGCAAGGACAATTCGGCACCTTGACGAGGCGGCATCGACCGTCATTGGATTATGCCTCCGACACCGAGGCTACGTGTTCCAGTTCGCCGAAATCGGCGTATTACTATTATAGGCACAATATGAACAATCCATCTCAAAGCAGCGCCGTGTCACATTTAGCTACCCTATCGAGGTCACAAATCGGTCAGAGTTCCTCAGGTGGGTTGAAACAATTTATCGAGATTGAATTATATTCGCGCTTTCAAAGTTATTTAGACTTAATCGCGATGAATAATACCTTCCTGCGAATCAATTTTCATGGAGTTTTAAATCAAATAGGTAGTAAGCAGTTTAGTTCTTCCACTTATAAGTCTATCAAATTATAATTGGAGAATCTTATATAAATTTTGAAAATAGAATTTGCTAATTATAATCATTGAATTGGAACATTTAGAGAACTATATAAACTTATTAATAAACGTTGTACAAATCCACACGGATAACAGAGAATTATAAAAGGCCTTAAGGTTGTACATACATTCAAAACCTCCGGTAGAATTAATTTCTTCTTAAGTCAGAAGGTTTCTCTCAGTAGGTTTAAGATCAAATTCGCTACCACGAAGCGGTCGGACGTTGCCCCAGCAGCCTGGTCTCAGGTCGGGCCTCAGCACGGTCGCGTCGGGCCTGATCGATCAAGAGGACAGCGATGGCGCATTATCAGCGCCCGAATTGCCTTCCATCAGACGTGACAGGGGTAAGCGTCAGATAATCGACACAATAACCGGCAATACATTCGGTGAAACTGTACTTTACGCAAACTGACCGTGCCGATAAACAGGCAGGATACCGTCCTCACCGAGTGTATTCACGTCGGACGAGTACCGCGCTTGGCTGAGCCGCACGCCAAGTACCAGTGCCCTGTACGAGCAGATCAGAGCGACTACAAGTAGACCACCCCGTTATACGTACAGCGCCGAGAACATTCATGCAGCCGTCAATCAGGTAAATGTGAAATAAGCTGAGAGCAGTAAGCTCAGAGCTCTGACAATCGATCGGATTTGCTAATTTTGTTATTGCCACGAATAACTACAGAATAGATTTTGCCTTCTCTTCTTCCTGATAATTTATTATTACGTATATTAGTTTACTCGAATAAATCCGAAATCAACTTCTTAAGATAAAAATGAATAAAAAATAATAATGTGTCAGAGAGAGAGAGAGAGAGAGAGAGAGAGAGAGATATGCGAAATGTATTAACATGTAAATTTTTCATTTTCTCTCAATATATTATCATGTCAATCATTAGCTTTATTTATAATTCTTTAAATCTTTGATTTGTTTAATTAAGCAGTATTAATTAAAATTCAATAAATAGTTTACAATTAGATATAAAAATCAAACAAAAGGGTAAAGATTAATTAATAATCTAATATTCCAATCGAAAAATTAATTTATCTACTGAATTAGCTTTTAGATTTTTCAAATTTAGATGTAGGTTAATTATTACTACTTTTGACAGATTCTCATTTAATTTGTAGTTTTATTTTGAACTTTATAATACTAACCAAGCAGACACTTGAAAAGTTATAAATGCGTGTTAATGAAGTACTCTGTATTTCTTGTTGGTTAATAAAGGGTGACTACGGCAGTTACGGTGCATACAGGCCGCTCTCGACTACGCTTGATCGCTTGTCGACGAGATCGGCCTCAGCTCAACAGGTCAATCTTGCGAATCTGAGAGCGTCAACGGCGATTAGCTCGACATGCCATCGCGGTACAACGAATCCGAGGCCAGCCTCGGTGGCTTCAAGCGCGCGCACATCGCTGGCAACCCAGAAAGCTTCACTGACAAGCTCCGCGGGCCAACGGGCGACATCGGTCAGAAGGATCAGGAACCTGTTGGATTTGGAGTCAACGAGGAGCATACCTACCCCAACGCCTACTAGAACTCAGGGTCAAATACTGCTAGATATTAATCCTGCGGGTGATTAGACAGTCTATCGCGTATCTGTCTACCGCCTCATTTCGTAAAATTGGAAGTATTGAAAGGTCGTTTCATTTCACAGAATTCCTCAAATATAAAATAGAGAAGCCACCGACTGTGGGCACTCCGAGCTCGACGAGCTCGATTTTGAGCTCGCTCGGAGAGGCGACCGGCGGTGATTTGGCAAGTGGAGTCAGCGGATTGTTATCGGTCCATCTTTTAGCGGGGCGCGGTCTCCGATCGACTACGACCTCATCGGCCGCCACTACACCTTCCACTCCCTCAGGCCAGCCGAATTTAGGTGCGTTAGCTGAAATAATCTGTATGCTTGCACGTTGTTTGAGATTGACAAATGTCAATGAAATAATTATCAGATGTTTCTACACTCTCTCCCACTCTAATTTCAACACATGTAATGTTACAATCTCGAATATAAAAATTTTATGTTACGCTCTATGGAATAATTTCAATAATTATATTGATTTGTGTGTGTGTGCAAAAAACTACAGCTAGTTGCGGCTTAAGAGACTTGTACTGCGTACTGGAGTGTGACAGGGTGCATAAAGCGCGCACGGTAGTGCGAACTGGCGATTTAATGTTTGACTGGGACGAAACCTTCGAGCTGGATCTCGTAGGCAATCGGCAGCTGGATCTGCTCGTTTATTCTTGGGACCCACAGTACAGGCACAAACTCTGTTACAAGGGATCGGTGCATTTGGCGAGTCTACTAAAGGAATCGCCAGAACATCAGCTGGCCGTAAAGGTCGAGCCACGTGGCACGATTTATTTAAAACTGCGATACACCGACGCCCAACAAACTTTCCGTCGAAGGGGTTTGCCGGTCATATCCTTAGCTACGAGGGTAGCGCCTCTCTTCGGAGTTGATTTGGATACAGTGGTAAGTTTTCTTTCTTATGATGATTTTTTTACGATGAAAAATTATATCAAAAATAAAATTAGACTCCTCAATATAATAACAAAAAAATTATATCAATCTTTAATTTTTAGTCAAAGTTGTGCAGATTTAATATCTTCTTATAATAATTAATTTGATAACTTATTTAAATCTTAAGATGTAATAACCATTTCTTCTGTACTAACTAAATAGGTAAGTCGAGAAACCAAGACTGGTGGAGTTCCCGGTGGAGTTTCCACAGCTTTAGCGATGGGAATCCCGAATGTTCCGATTATTGTATGGCGTTGCATTGAAGAGGTGGAGAGAAGAGGACTTGACATTATCGGTAAATATCGAACACATAATAATTTAAAAAAATCGAGTTGTAGATGTGTTCATGTGTATCCGTGACAAAAACCATTGTTTTATTTCGTGCAATAGGTTTGTACAGACTATGCGGTTCGGCGACTAAGAAGAGGATACTTAGGGAAGCTTTCGAGAGGAACGCACGCTCCGTGAATTTGTCACCCGACAACGTGCCGGACATCAACGTCATTACTGGTAATATACCATAAAATAAGACATAAGAAAAACCGTTCAGAGAAAAATGCAAAGTGACCGTGTATTGTAACCGTGATCGTTTCTTTCAGGTGTACTAAAGGATTATTTACGAGAACTTCCAGAACCTCTCTTCACGAAGTGCCTCTACCAGATGATGGTCGATGCACTGGCCGTATGTTTGCCGGACGACCCGCAGGGCAATGCTAAGCTTATGTTTAGTATATTAGATTGCTTGCCTAAGGTCAACAGGGTACGTATCTGTAAAATTTTATTTCAAACGCACACATTGATTCTAATTAGAAGTAGAGAAATTAAACACAACGAGGCTTCACAATCATATTCAGATTTTAATAACGTGTATTATTGATTGAACAGTGCACGTTGATTTATTTGCTGGATCATTTGGCGATGGTAGTGTCGCAGTGCAATAAAATGACACCGGCAAACCTCGCCGCTTGCTTCGGCCCGGTATTGATGTTACACTCGGAAGAAAACGGACCTCCACTAGATTTTCAACAACCAATCGCCGTGCTTAAGTATTTGTTGGAGATTTGGCCAGTTAAGTCAGGTAATGTACTCGTTCTTCATGAATCTACGTAAAATACTTTACTCTTTCGCGGAATTAAGTCAATGATATATCGATATATATACTGATATACACTTAATTTAATATTGTTCTATTATATTTGGGTTTAGTTACTGATGTGCATTAAAAAAAAAGCATTGGCTAAGAACCGAGTAATTAGTAGCTAATTTCACAGACAGTTCGGAAGACTTCTTCAGTCGGTTCAACACTTCCTCGAGTTATGCCAGTAGTCGAGCGCAGCAGCAGTCAGCAGCATCTGCAGCAAGCGCAGCAGCAAGTGCAGCAGCAGCTGCAGCAACATGTGCAACTGCAGGGAACATTGCGCACAGGGCTGCCTTGGCAGCAGCCACCCTCACTTCATCATCAACCCCAAACTACGGTAGCCGCAGTCCTCGGGCCTTCCATTCGTCCTCCACCACCGGTCAAGCCTCGACAGGTAGGTCGCCAATAATTGTACGTTTCTCGCACGATTCGTCGTTGTTGTCCAAGGAATGTTAACCCTAAACAGTGAACGAGCAAGCTCTGGCCTTTTTTTCGTTACGTATGCTTCTCATTGAATTACAAATATTTATAAGATCATTTACCTTAAACTGTCTGTGAAAATTTAAATACAGGAAATGTAGACTAGATCACAGTAATTTTAAGAATATACGTGACAATAATATCTTTATTAAATGGATTAGAAAGAGTGTGTCTCCTCAATAATTTTATGTAAGTAATACATTTTATACTGTTTAGGGTCAACTACATTGATTTTTTTGGTTCCCGCGAATTTGCATACTTGCGTAAATTTGCTCGAGCAATTCAAAACTTTGGAACCAGAAGAATCGATCGAGAAGACGCTTGCCAATATATGAATATTTTGAACGTAATTACTAACAAGGTTAGTGACTCAAGTGTTCCTCTCCGATTTTGTGATGAGTTTTGAATATGTTGTTTTCTAGAAAATAAGGGGCACATTCTTTTATACATATTTAGTCTGATAGCGCGAGTAGCTTCATGTTCTGAGCGGTCGACTTGTGATCTGTGGATTCGGATTCGATCTCTACATATGCGATTTTTTCTGCATTTGAAAGAAATCATCACATTTAAAAGAAACCATCTTGTAATTGAAAAGCACTAATCATCCTTCGGAAGGCAATGGCAAACCACCGAGAATATTTTTGCCATGAGAACTTCTTTTGAAAAGAAGCCATTCGGATCCGGTATTAAAAACTATAGATTACTTATTTAAAAAATTGGGAAAAGATAACTAGAGTTATATAAACAAATTTTTTTTTAACTTGTTAGTTATAATTACAAAGTACCTACTCTTGAACTACTTTTTCACACACTAACGTCATGTAAGTTATTTAGTATAATAATATAAAAATATATATTAGTATACTTATGCAATATAATAATAAAAAATTTTTGTTGAGTTTCTACAACTAATTTATTAAGAAAACTATAATGCCAGTATCATATTTCTTCTAACAAATCAGTTGTGAAAAATTGGCAAAAATTTTTTTATTATACATCTCTAAATTTTAATCGGTTTTAAACTCAGATATCATATTGCTTTTTTATGTAGCAAAATACAGAGAGAAAGATTATTGAAATTTAGATTATTGAAATTTTGACTGTTCCTTGAAAGACCAACGGTTCACACGCAAGATTAATTTCAAATATTTTTTTCTCATTCTTATTATTTCGATAATATCAGCTTCGAAAATATTGTCGAAATAATAAGAAGAGAAAAGAGAAAATAACTGACTTTTTCGAAGAGACGTCCCACCTTTTAAAAGTGTATTAGAGTATGTATAAAAAAATATGTCACTTACTTTTGTCTATAAAACATTCAAAGCTCATTAAAGTCGAAGGAAAGATATTTGGGTCCCTTGTAAGTTTTCCTCCATTCTCGCTTCTTCTCACATCTTATGCATATTGAAATATTGTTGAACAGCATGGTAGACAAAGTACCGATTCTATTTCTTTTTTATTCGCTTCGCAGACAACCTCAATTGCGACGCGCTGCCAAATAGAATCTACGCTATTTAGTGATTATTGATTCGCCCTGCTTACATGTTTTCAATCACGATGAGGTTTCGATTAAAAACCTTCCATTTATCACGAACTCACGAACGTTTTGGCATGTTTCGAGGAGTATGTAATTTATAAAATTCGACCATTTGTCAATAATTAGTCATTCTCAAAAATAATTTCAAAAATTGTAATCACATCAGAATAAAAAAAAATCACATCGGAATAAAAAAAATTACAATATAAACTACTATAATGATTCATATAATTAAGAAAACTTATCCAATTAAATAGAAATTTTTACAAAAAATATTTAAAGAACAAACTAATTAAATAAGAACAATTTATTTTTGAGAAACTTTTTCTTTGTCAAGAATAACTTTTATTACTCTGAGAAACATACTTAGTCGAAATGATTTGTGGTTATCATTTATTGTTATTATCATTAATCATTATATGTCGCGATATAAATTTGACAGATTTATGTACATATATTTCATATATATCATTTATGCAAAATGCCTTCGTGCATGGCTCAATGTCATTTCTGTACCTCTCACGGGCATATATTGGGGATATGATTTCCATTTTGTGTATATAGTTTCGACGTCATTCCTATTATAATAACAATTTACGTTGTCTTCTTTATCTTTTTTCGTTTGGGCACGTATTCTTCAGAGCAAGCGCAAATTGCCGGCTCTACCAAACCGCTGACAGCACAGAGACGCCGCTTCTTGCACAGGTATCATCGTTATTATCGTTTTCATTATCATCCGCCTTTAGTTCGTTGTCACATGCATGGCCCGATTCAGATATCAGAGAAACATTCATCATTCATGTAACTCTCTCATTCTACCTTCATGCCATCACGTTTTATACGATCTAAATGTCGCCAACATGCCGAGTATTTGTAAATACTTTTCTACTTTGATACAGCACATATTTTTGCGTATGCTCACAATTGCATTCTACTTCTACGACTGTCTGGTATTCGCGAAATTACGTAAAGCTGACTTGAAAACGATTTCGCAGAACTATGTATTAAAAATTTTCTTTGAAGAAACATATTAGATTTCATTCGTAATATGATTCAAGCATTTTTTTTTTTTAAAAGGTATAAGAAATGAAATGTAAATTGTAAGTTTATAAGAATTTTTGACGGTGTAGATCCCTATATATAAGTTTTATATATTATTGAACTTACGGTTGGAAACTATCCTTCCGTAATACGTACCAGAGAATATATTGTATATACAGTGTCATCCAGGAAGTTGTGATCAAGTGTTTCGAACATTTCAAGAAATATTGTTTAAAAATATATTATTTTTATTAGAAATGAAAAAGTTGTATTAATTATTTAACTTTCGGTAGTAAACAGACTGTAAACATTCATTTTGATACATACAAATTTTATGCTCTCTCTTTTCTCTCCATTTTTATTATATCGTAAAGTTCGAAACGTCTGATCAATCTTTATGAATTCCAACCGTATCCAGCGTCGAGCACGACTAACCGACGCACCTTGACGGTGGGTACATTTTGTTCGCGCAGGTGATAGTCTCGTCTCCCGGTTCACCTAGTAGCGAGGAGTCAGAGGCCTCGCCAGAGCCGATTAACAAGACCCTCCTGGGCAGTTTGGGATATGAAAAGAGCGACGAGACGGCGACGACGACGACGACGACGACATCGAGTACGTCGGGCGGCATCGGCGTCGGCGCCGGTGCGGGCATCGACCAGGTGACACCTACAAGCAGCGTTGACACCGAGGAGGGTAATCCCCAGCATCCTGAGGAAGGCGAGAAAGGCGTCGAGGGTGACGTTGAAGCGAGCGATGACGATCGACATCAGCATATACCCAAGACGCACTAATTGTGACCCGCTGTCGTCGCGCGAGTGTGCGTAGCGAGTAACGAAGAAGAGGCCACGGAGACGACGATTCCTCAAGAATGCAGACAAATTTGAGAGCTGCTTCATCAATTCGTACGTGTAGTATTGACAGAAGAATAAGCCGAAAGTTGAACCGGCTCAGAAAATAAACCGAATTTGCAGAAAGCGACTTAGTTAATTTCATTAAAATTGTTAATTTTGTAGGGCCATTTCATAAATAATTCTCGAGTTTTCAGGGCTGAGATCGTTTAGCTCTAAATACGAGATAGGATGAGCATGTTAAAGTGATCTGGACGAAAGTCTCGCACGGTGCTATTCGAATCATTAAGGATCTTCGTTACGCACCCCAAAGAGTTACGGTAGTCGATTGATTCCAGTTTGTTATGTTGGGTATGCTTGCTCGCGAGGAAAAGTTGTTAAAGTTAAATGAAAAGAGAGCAAAAAAAAAAAGAGGAAAAAGCGGATAGAGAAATGATCTAGCTCGGTCAGAGAAAGAGTATTATTACATTATGATGGAGCTCTGCTACGTATAAGTGAAATAACTATAGTGATAGTAATTTCTCCCTCGAATGTTACGGATTTATCGCCTCTTCTAATCGAAATTAAATTTCGTAAGAAATTAAAATGCGATACGTAAGTACTATTACTGTATGTAATTAAATATAGCCGTAAAATGAAAACGCTACTAAGGCGGTCGAGCAACCAAACGAAGAGGCGTGGATATTACGATCGTTACTCGTCGCAGGAAGATGAATCAGGAATCGATACCGTTCTGCCAGAAGGGACTTGGACCGAAGACAAGTACTATAAGGAGTTAAAGACAATTTACGTTACATCACTGCTGGGAAAGCGACTCAAATAATTCAAACACTGCACATTCAATTCTCCATCATGCCACAGGAGTTTCTCCGAGAACACGTAATGGCCTTTCAAATAATGGTCTCTCGAAGGAGATGTTAGATCGCAGATGGATTCATCACGCATACCTTGCCTTCGATGCCCTTTTCCGGGCCACCTAAGGGGGAGGAAAAAGAAGAGAGGCAGAAAAGAACGTTGTCCCTCCGCGTCGTCATCGTCGACATTACTAACATCAACACGATCCACATGAATACACAACACACAGAACTTAAGCAAGCCGATCAACAAAGAGAGGCGCACGTGACATACATAATAATCAGTTTATATGCGATATACTATATATACATATTATATATACATATGTAGACTAGTCACGATATTACGTGTGTGCTTTTGATAAAAAACTATTACTTGTAGCATTAGCTAGCTCTCGTATACAGAAACAAAAAAGATACATAAACAAACAAACTGATAAACAAACAAACAGCTAAACTAGATATACATAATATACATAAAAATGTTATACATACGTTGGAGGAGAGGGGAGGGCGAGGACATGGCGGCGTTTCTATATGTCGACAATAGGCGGATTTTCGTTTGGACGTGTTGCGTATAGATATAGTATCGGGCAATCAACTGGCTATTGTATCAATACCGGGCGATCAATTGTTCGAGATTGGGTCACGGATGGTTAGAGAGGAGGTGATGCAGGGGAGAAGCCGCGGGAAGAACTGACCGAAAATGATAATAATTACGAGTAAACAGAGAGAAATGCTACGAATAATTACCTATACTTTTAAAAAGGGAACGTAAAAATGAGTAAAAAATAGCCAGTATTATTATACGTTTAAAGCTGTAAAACGACGATCGAACGAGAGGAAGAGTGCGAGAGTGAGCAAATGAGAGCGCGAGAGAAGGGAGAGACGCGCGAATGGATTAATTAATTAAGATAACGAACGATTAGGTGAAAAAAAAAAAGGAGAATTAAATGTAGACGGAGCCGTCGTCGCCGTGATTGTTGGGAACGATCGAGCGACGATGAAATCACGCACTACAATCCGAAGCGGAGCCACGAGCGCCGATCGTAACTAATTCTCATAGTTATCGCTGTAATACATCGTTATCGCATGATCTCGCTCGTGGCTTGGTTCGTGGTGAAGAAAAAGAAGCATTGTAATCAGTATAAACACGCACGTATAAATAGATATTATACACATCCGCGTAATCACATCTTTCCGCACAGTTAGCGTTATCGCGCGAGAATATTTAAGGGTTTAGAGCGAAGGGCAAGTCGACGGGGCGAGAGGAGACGGAGAGAGGGGTAAAGTTTTAATTGAAGTAGCCGCGAAATCGAGACTAATTGTATAGCTGAATGTAACGTGTACATATATACGTATACATATACGAGTCGCAATCCTAGCTGTATTTCCAGCCCCAGATTGTGTGAATGTCGTTCGATGTGCTTGCGTGCGTGCGTGCGTGCGTAATATGCGTGCCTGCCTGCGTGCGAGTGAATGCCGGGTACCGAGGTGTCCTCTTTCGTTTCCCCGCAGATTTAGGAATGAATTTTTCAAAGAAGCGAAAAAAATTCCTCTTCGCAAAAATAGAGTCCGCGAGGAAAAGTCGATTGCGATTCCTTCGTTCTTCCTGTTTTTCGAAATTCTTCTCTCTGAACTAAAATTATTGGCAGAATGCTGTTATACTTTTCGCTATGAATCATTGTTCCCGAGAATCAAATAAAATATATATTAAGTACGATCTATTTTCACAATGTTGCGAATTCTCAAGTACTTTGTTTATAGATATCATAAGTTTGCAATTTATGTCCTTGTTACGTCAATTATTTTCAATTGTAAATCTTGTGCGATATTTTCATTAATCTACATTCATTTTCGCAGATGTCCCAAGTGTGTTTTTAAATTAGAATGACTCACATCAGATTAAGGTGTCAATTAGTTCCTATCGTCTCTACTCGCTCGTAGAGGAATTGAATAGTGACTTTAAAATAAAATAAATGCAAATCATATTGTCATTTATCGTATGACACATTAACGTTACCTTACCTTAGCGTTCATAGCATAGTAGAAAGGAAATTGTGTGTATCATATGTATTATTTTGTAAATGTGGTTGAATTACGATGTTCGCGTCCTTGATGAGAAATCTTTAATATGACTTACAATATTGCTTGTGCTTCAGAATTCATACATTCTATCATTATATACATTTGTAGGCTTATACACACATGAGGATCCATATGAGGTCTTTTGGTTTTTCAATATGATCGACTTAATACATCGTGAAGGGACAGATGCAGACACAAAGATGGTATCCAGTGTTCCTCGCCGTCCTGATTTTAGTAATAAATTGATTATATAAGAGACAGACAAACAGAGAGAGAAAGAGAGAGAGAGAGAGAGCGAGAGAGAGAGAGAATGGGAGAAAGAGAATGAGAGTATGTTTAACATAAACTATTATACGCGAAAACACACTGCCGCAATTTTATATAATTGACTGTTGTTATACCTATACCTACGTACATATATATTATATACATTATATACATACACATTATATATATATACATATTACTCAAGACTTAACGAGCCGCGATACGTGTCGCTCGGAAGGAGTCCAGGATATGGCCAGTGAATTAATTTAAGATAGTTTCTATCCGCTGACGTGGATTCTTAATCTAAAATTAATTAAAATCTTTCAATGGCGGCGAGAGTCACGTTTAGTCTTTACTAAAATTTACAGAAATTCTGAGACGATGCGTTTCTATAAAGTATAGATATCTAAGATACTAGATATCTAAATATCCAAAACGATCTCCAGATTTCTGTATTTACCGAGAAAAAAACATTGTCTATAAGAATATCCAAGAATATCTAATGATATTTAAGATAATTATTATATGTGTGCCTGTATAAATTTGCAATTATCGATGAAGCATTACAAAGTATAAGGTGTGCAATTTTTCGTGAGTTTCTCCCCTTCGACGAAGAGAAAACGTGACAAACGCGGCCGGAGGATCGGCAGGATAACGGAAGCTTAGGGGATATTACTCATAGGGATCTTCGTACGTCCCATATATACGCAATAAACGGTAATGTAATAATTTTTCCGAAATATATCCCTCTGTTCGTGCGCGCCATAGACTGGATGTAACACGAGGTCCTTCGAGAGTCCTCGTATCGCTCGTGCAGAATAACCCCTTGGTCAAATTGAGCTAAGCAAAGAAACAGGAACGGCAAACAGACGCAGTAAATCGTGCTCTCGACTTTCCCACACAATCGCGATCCCTACACTTTATTTATCATTTTTCTCCCCTTCGTATCTCTTCCTTCAATAAGAAACGATAGATAGGAAACAGAGAATGTTCCGATCTCGCGCTATTGATTGGTCACGTTGGACGTTGTCGAGTCTAGTCTCTAATTATGAATTCGCAGGCGATTTACAAAATCGGATTTAAAAAGAATCAAGAGTTGAATGAATACGAAAGAAACAGGTTACGATAAATGGCAAAGAACGAAAAGATACGCGTAACAACAAAATTCGCGGGGAGAGAAAAAAAAAGTCAGTCAAGAACGCTCGAGAGTCACGTTAGAAATTCGCAGGACTTGCTTACGATTATGTAAGATGATGTAGGTGTCGAATGGTAGAAAAATGGAGCAATGAACGAGCAAGGGGCATAATGTCGATATACAAATAGAATTTTTTAACCTGCTCGCATTACCTGATTCTCTCGTGCAATCGCATTTCATTGATCGACAAATTATTATTATTACTTACAAAGAAATTCGCGTTAAACGGATCCAGAGACTTGTATATTCGATTTTAGAACTCGTCTCGATTTAATGGTTTTGCAAGCACGTTTATATAAGGAGGATTTTTATATATGTATATATATATATTAGATATAGTTTCTTTTTTATGCTATAAATCAATAATCGCGATATATATATATATAAAGGGCACAGTTTAATCGACAATTGAAAATTTTTTATAAAATCTGTCGTATCTTTAACAAAATTTTAATTGAACGTAGTGACAAAAGTATGATAATAATAATTTATTACTTTATTTTAATTTTTTAGGCAGATTAATATAACTATATTAGAACTTATTTAGCAATTAATTTATTCTAAACATATTAATTTATTATTTTTAAGAAACGCAAAAATGTTTACCTATGCAAATCGATTTTTCGCTAATAAGAGACGGAGCGCACAAGTTAAAATATTTCTAACTTAATAATATACTATTGCTATTGCACATATATTGTTTGTAAATTACATGTATAACCGCACGCGATATTAATAATTACATTATAAGATATTCTCAAACATTAATATGTCGTAGATACAAGTCTACTGGATCTTTGGATATTAGCATTTACATATAAATATATATACGATGGACCACGTTTGTCATATTGAAACGTTTCTAAAAAATAAAGAGAGATAAGGACAGAAAGAAAAAGAGGAAGAAAGAAAAACTAAAAACTTTTTCATGATTTTTCTATGAGTTAGAAGCAGAACGTAGCGGGGCGCATCGGTTTTTCTTCCGCGCTCCGACATCATAAATTTCGTACGTAAATGAGCTATAATTATCGAACTTTCTATATCTAACACTTGTACATTATACGTATAGTTTTAGCTGTTTCCCAAAGTCATCGAATCGTCGCGAGGTTGACAAATGTTATATCTGCACAATCGATCGTTTATAAAGGAAGCGGAAGGATTCGTTGTGTCAATCGAATCCTTCCGATTTCTTTAAAAACGATCGATGGAGTCCTTCCGATTCCATCCAAACAAACGGGATCGTTTACGATCGGCAGAGGATTAATATTCAGTAGTTTTATTTAAAAAAAAATTTAGAGAGAATTCAAATAAACGCGGATGGATCAATCGCGAATGCGGTTAACTTAGCCTCCAACGAGGTAAAAACAAGTATTTTGCAACGATCATTGTCGCGTATCTTTAGTTTCGATAATAACGGCGGTATCCTCGAGGAATCCCACGTATAACTTGAATCGTAAGATTTTTGAAATCTGAGGAAAATCCAAGAAAATCCATCAGTGACTCCGATTTTTTTCGTGTCGGAAAATAATCGACAGGGAGCGGCACTTGAAAGAAAACCTCGGGACGATTTTTACCACAGCTTGGCTACGATTTACGTTGCTCTTCCTTCGTTCTTCCGGATATCGGGCGATTCGCGGAGAATACTTTCCGTACGCCGAAGATGCGCGAGAAGATCGCGGAAGAGTCGAATTTCTCGAGTCACCGATCGCGACACGACGTGTGTAGAGAACGTTAGCGTTGTAAATAGTCGCCGGAAAAGTAAAGCAGAAAAAAGAATGTAATAATGTCATTCCTTTTTGGTGCTCAATGACCTTGAACAGATAATAATAGCTGATAGTTGGAATATTAATGATAAGCGTATAACCATCCCATCTCGCTGTCGACGCAATCGCATTCAGTTTTATGTCGAAGGAAATTGAAGTTGCCACGGTGAAAACGCAATACGTACGGATATCCTTTGCATTAAATGTATCAAATATTTCCAAGGTACCACAGTTACGTTATCTGAAAATGTTTGTCTGACTTTCAATATCACTTCTAATCTTTTCTAATTGTTATATTTTAGCATTAATATTAACACGTGCAAATTTAAAATTTTTACGATTGGAACTAACAATATTCCTTGCGCAATTACGCAGTGATACGGAAAAGTATCACGTTTTCACCTTCTCGCGGAAATTTCTCTCAAGCTTGTGAAAAGCCGAGGTGACATTCCTTTCCCCGAGAGAAGCGTTTCTCGAGATACGAGACGCTGTACATAATAGCGATAATAATAATTTACATAATCGCGAAGCGCAATTCTCGGGAGAGTTTCGTTTATGAAAGGAGGAGGAGGTCGAGGAGGGGTGCAAAGACGCTGCTTGTAAATAATGAATTTCAGTTTCAGTTGTCACGTGAATAAGATTTTAATCGCGTACACGCAATACGATTTTGGAGAGGAAGCGAGACACACACACACACACACACACACAGACACACACACACACACACACACACATACCACACACGTCATAATATGTACACTTGTATTTTCAAGCGTAGCTTTTCTCGTGTTGTACTTATCGAAATATATATATCATTCGAAATCGCTCCAAACACACATATCCCACCTAGGATGCATCCTACTTAGGCAAACGTGTGAATTGTAGATAATTGTGAACAATGCCGAGGAGATCGTCAAACGATGCTCCGAACGTGATGGTTACGTATTAAAATCACACAAAACATTAATGTTGACTAATACTTTATCTTTGAAAATTACAGTGATATACTTATTCAATAAAGTTATGAGAGTCATCTTGTCTTTTTTATTTCTTTTATACATATACTTTTATACATAAAGTAATATATATCCAATATTGTTAAACACTTATATATAACTAAGCTGAAAGCCGTACAAAGGATATTTATGTTATGATTTCTGTAAAAATTTAAAAATGCAATTAACGATGCGAAGTCTTAATTCGAATGGTTTAAACAATGTAAAACCATCCCCGTTCGAAGTAGCGTTTCTTAAGATTTTTCTCACAGTTGGTGTGAGAATGAAATAATCGAATGGATCGTACTTCTAGTCGTTTCCACCTTTTATTGAGCAGGGGCATCATTAGGTTATAGGGTTACCCTAAAGCTTTCATCGTTCTACATATCATAGGGAAACAAAGAGGAAAGACATGTTTCTTTTTCTAGACAAAGAAAAATAGATGGGCCTATACGAACATAAAAGAGAATTTGCGAGCCCTCGACATGCCGTGATTTGTATTTAGAGAATTGTGAGAAGATGGAGAGCGAGCGAGAGGTGTGTTAGGGATAAAACAAATAAAACAAAATGGGCCTCACAATTGTATTAACTGTTAGAGAAGAGAATTGCGTTTCGTACGGTCGAAACGAACGAAAAACACGCTTTTAGAATTAGTCGCAGCTTCGACCTAGACCCGACAATTAATCGGGAAGCACGTCTTGTACCTTGAACAAAAAATTTCCTATTTTTATTTTCTTGCTACGTAGCATCCTCTTATTCTATTTTTTTTTTTTTTTTTACCTACGCAGTAGTGAAGATGTAGATGTGACGTGCAAAACTTGGTGATTGATTAACATTTATAAATTTTGTTCATCAAGAAAAATTTTATGGGAAGCTGCAACCACTGGAATTTTAAAAAATAAAAATACTTAAAAATAAAAATACTTCTTTTCCTAAAATATTAAAAAAAATTAGCTTCTCTAATTTAATCTTTAAAGAAAGGACAGTCAGGCACACCTACTTGCAGTATTAAAATGATATCGGAAGATAAATTTCCGCAAGCCAATTTTTGCACATTCACCCTACGATCGAAATCCTACTATATTATCAGACATCAATAATGACGCAGAAATTAATGCCGCGGCCGAATTTCTACATACTCTTGCGATGTAAAATGCAAATTGGGTTGGACTTATTGCTAAATCGAGAGTCAGTACAAATAAAATTCTAAATTATGTCATTAACTCTAATCGGCGCCGATCTTCGTTTTCGTTTCCACGCTTCATCCAGCACGTAGCTCGCACAAATCTACGACTTCCAGTTTACGTGACGGAACCGAGCATGTAACCGTTTCGACGATCGGAAATTTCTACTTCACTTACTTCTTCCAGTTTTATAAGAAAACAAGCGCGGAAAATCCAGAAAAATAAAATAATTCGTTCGACGTTCCGCGAGGACGAGCGTCATCTTCGCGCGATTGGCGACGATCCTCTCATTCTTCGACTGTGTCATTGCTCGTTTCGCGAAAGCATCACTTTTCGCTGCAGTCATTTTCATATAATCTTTCCCATACCTGCTGCTCTGTATGAATCGCTGCATTGTTTAGCCGCATTAAGCAGACATAAGACACAGAGGCGCGTTCGTTCTCCCGTAGACACTCTATATCATTGCGTGCATCATTGCGAACAATATCATTATCGATCATAATCGCGCGAAGAGAAAAGAGGGGGAAAGATTGATTATTCTTAGTGCTTAGAGACGAGCCTGTAAACTCTCTGTTAGTCGAAACTCAAAGATATAGTGCGAATGTGCAACCACAGTTACTAAATGTATCATACACTGACTACCGAAGAGAAATATGCAAGACGTTAATTACCGTCGAAGATCTAAGACTATTTTCGATCGATCCTTCCTATTCGCATACTCGTAATTCAAGTTTTTCTTTTCACTCAAGTCGCGGCAAGTAAGAAATCGACGGAAAATAAGAAATGACCAAAAATGAAACAGTAGCATAACGATAAGTACAATAATACAATAAATAATCAGAGATATCGGGGATTGCAAAATAGAATTATTTTCTATATAATTAGAAATACTCTGAAAATTAAAGATATCCTGTTTCTTACATAACTTCTTTTATTAACGGTAAATTATATCATGAAAATATACAAAAAAAAAAGAAACTCAATTAATTACGAGTAAAACTGATTAATAATATATTGCAAACGGATACAAATTCATTAAATTTAAGTAACGTCTTCAAATTCTTTTATATCAAATATATCAGATTGCTAATTATATCAGTTGTAATAATTATACGGAATACAAGGATGATATATACGCTATCAAGATTGTAATCACGAAAAACGATTTGAAGTATGAATCATGGTAATCGGCGAGTAATCGACGTCTACGAGACTAAACGACTATAGTTGTTAATGTATATTGAAAGAGCGAAAGGTAGAGAATGCATCTGATGAGAGAATGCGGGACAGATGGCGAAGTAAGAGTGATCGCGAGAGAAAAAAAAGGGGAAGAATACATATAAAAACAGATATAAAATCGAATGACTGAACGATTAAATCGTTCTATGAATTAAAAATTCTAACTCTACAAATATATTTATGATGGAGAGAGAAAAGACAGAAGTGAACAGCGAAAAGGAAACGAAACGGAAGAAAAATACAATAGAAGCGACAGTAAAAAATGCAAGAGATATAGATATAAATATATAAATAGGAAAAAGAATATGAGGAAGGTATAAATACGACGAAGAATAAAAAACGGGGACAGGGAGAGAGAAAGTGAAACAAAAGTAAAGTAAAAAGAAAGATACTCGACGAGGTACTAGAAGATGTTGGTGCAACGATAAACAAGTATATCTATCAGTATTTACGCAGTAATCGAGAACTATCGTCGCGACTTAGATAAATATTATTGCCAGCATTTAATAATTTTACTTGGATCTTCTAATCGAAACTGCAGCATTAAAAGTATACAAAAAGGGGCGAGAAAGGTAGAGAAAGAGAAGGAGAGGGGAAAAGGCGAAAATATATACGCGTGTAAAGATGGCTGAAAAGCGAGAGCGAGTGGGGCGAACGAAGAATCGTAATAAAGAGAGAAAAAAAGAGGACGACTATCGTTGATCGCTATATCAAGCAAGTAGATGTATATTTAAAAAAATAAACGAAAAAAAATAGTAGCGTGTCGGTATATTAGCGTTATAATTGCGAGGATGCGTCGCCGCGTCTCATGCCAGATCATTGGCCGCTTATGCGAACCGATAATACGTGAGAAAGAAAGAGAAAATATGAAAATTCAATATCTGAAAGTTGAGGATTGATTGCGTGTTGTGCGTGTACGAGAACATGAGAATATGTGTTGATGAACGAGATATACAAATGTGTCAATTGTAAATCGTGCGTTCAGCCTTAACGCAAACTTGATAAATTTTTCCTAAAAAGTCCAATAAGTGATACAAATGTACGTCTCTTAATCTGTCTAGTTTAAATTGAAGCTAGAAGAGATGTCAAAGTATGCTTTAATATAAAGACATCAGGTATTATTACTGATTTATAATATCAGATGTTATACTTCATAATTTTATTATTAGTGCAAAACATGTCATAATTATAAAAATAATTGCTGTCGTCAATTTACTTCTCTTTAATTTTGAAAATTACTATAAATTTGCTTGTCTGAATTTAGAATAAAATTCCCTTCTAATTTCAGGTAAACAAATTAAGTTCCAGCGATGCATTTTTCTCCAGGCTTATTTCTAATGAAGAGATAGCTGATATATATACCTATCCATTGAGAAAGTTGTTAAGGCCGAACGCATTTCAAGAAAGTGCAAGAGAGCAATGTGCGGATACGAGTAGACTTTAACACCAAAGAAACGAAGAAAATTTCTTACAATACGAAAATTATGTCTTCAGAGACTCTTCTATGATAGGTTGATGATTATCTTGTGGTCGATTGTTTTAACGAAAAAAAATCGAGATTTATTAAGTATTTTTGTAAATTCGCGCGATGCACTGAGATACAGATTTCGTTTTAGATAAAATTTAGCGTATTAAACATTTCATATTTTTTTTTTTCGTTGTTATTATGTTTGTTAAGTTTGACGATTCGAAAGCGATTGCTGCATTTTCGTAGCGAGAAGAAAATCATCAATCGGGACAATTACGTCGTCATGATTCTCGAATGCTTAAATGACTGATTTTGTTCTCAATTGTTAATCTGAGTGAGCTTTGTCGAGTATACCGTGTGCGACACGATATACGTAGGACTCCAGTTTCGCTGTTAAGCGACGCTTAAGTCGGTGTTAGATTCGCGCTAGTCCGATGCGCGAGTCAACGATACGCGAACAAGCGATTCGTTAGCCGATTAGATATATATAAAAAAAAGGAAAAGAATCAACAGTAGTTATAGTAAAGCATGACAACTTCAAAGGGGTAATACTACTACCGTTGTTCCGTTAATTGTTTTCATAGATTTTATTGCATCGCGACCGCGTCGAGTCATCCGCGATCGAGAAGCAAGCACAAAATACGCTATTTAATTGCGGGAATGATTAACTCGACATTCTTAATGACATAACATAACGCGCGCTGCAATATGTGTCAATAATTCTGTTCGATCATGACCGGTGCTTGATCGGCTGAGATCAAAACTGGTCATGCCTGATTACAATTGGCAGAATTAAAATGTTCTTAAATTCGACAAAACAAAAGAAAACAAACTAAAATTTGACAATTCTGCTCATTAATTCATTTCATATTACTTCCCTAAATGCGTCATTCGTAAAATAAAAAATAATTATGCCAATAAATTAGAAGAGGTAGAAAAATGTTATTTATGTGTAAATTGACAAAATTCGTTTGCGGTAGTAAACGAATGGAAAAAAATGGAAATTAAACATCGACTAAATGAAACATAAAAATCATGTCTTTAAAATATAGTTTTTAATTTATTATGCGTGCACGATATCAACTATATTTTACGAGTGACACAACACATAAATAAAATAGTGAAAGAAAACTAAAAATTAATTTGTTGACGAAGCTGCGCGTTGAAAAAAGAATGAGCGCCGATCGTCTATGCGAAATAAATCGAGGGATCGATAGAATTCATAGATAACCTCTGGAGGAGAATTTTCCTCTATATCCCGGAAACGAGCGATCGATTTCGATCGACGTATTTAGTCAATTAGAGAATCCCTTGGAATATTTCCCATAGGTGGATCTGAGCGATTGCAAAAGGCCCTGAGGATTAGAAAGATGAAAAATATATATAGA
>NW_017304406.1:552792-558201 GCF_001594115.1 Trachymyrmex septentrionalis | reverse complement strand
ATATATATATATATATATATATATATATATATAGATAGATAGATAAATGTATATGTAGTATATATGTCGAATGTACACAGGCATGTAACAATATCGAGCGCTTTTGAAGGATTGATCGCGCGAGAGAGCGCACGCGACGCGGCCGCGGCTAGCCAGGACTATTTTTCTAAGTTGCAAAGTATAATAAATTAACGACGTGTTGCATTCTCGTTACTAGAGTATATTATAATGTATATTGATATTTTAACTAGGCGAGATAAGTATGAGATAATGTTACGAGCGAGTAATATAACGAGACTATATATCACTATAATTATCATGATTATCGCACGATCCAGCGATAATCGCAATTAGCAGAGGTTCGCGCGTGCGGTCGATGCGCGTGTGACGCGCGCGGCGTAATTAATTAGTTCGAACGCGAGTTAATCACGAGACGAATCGACGAAGTATGGAACGAACGTGAAATAGCAGTCGAGAGACTGCCACTGGGAAAATAACGAGAGAAAGAACGTTCGGGCGGCTTTGTCGATTCGCGAAAATGCGAGAGACGAAGGTGCGAAAGAGACTGTAGCAGAATAAATGGAATAATTAGGAGAGCCCAGTGTACGTATATGAGAATACGAGTGTATGTTTGAATATGTGCGTGTGTGTGCGTGTGTGTGATTTCGGATATGAATGAGCGAGGAAGGGAGTAATGAATAAGCGTGTGTCGTTCTTCGGCCGCGGAGAGTAATAAGAGAAAAAAAAAAATGAATCGTTCTGTCAGTCACCTCACCTATATTATACAATATCATAATAATATGCTGCCATACGATATAAATATATGTCTACGGTAAGGAGTATATTAATAAAACATTACAAATAAATATGTTATAAGTAATCTCGTATGTATCTATGCCCTTCTTTATATCAGTTATTTTTCTACACAAAATCTACTGAAGCATATACGTGACAATTGTGCGTTTTCTGTGTTTTCAAATGTATAGTACAGTACTAGCTGAAAAATTTATTAAATTAAAAAAATTGAGGTAAGTAAAACTCAATCAGTGTTTACATGTTAAAATTTTTATCTTCATATTGCGAAGAATAAAAAGAAATTAATAATTCTGAAAAATAATAATAGATATAACAGTTCCTATTTTGCTAATTTATTAACTCTTTTTACACGTTTATTAAAAAAGTGAAAGTACCTGGTATTATTGATTTAAATAACTGTCTTTACAGCTGATATTATTGCTTGCTGTTTTTATATCTGATATTATTGCTTGTTGTTTTTATGCGATATTATTGATTTAAATACCTGTTTTTACGTCATCCGAGTTAATTGCGAAAGAGGCAATTAGAGTTAACTTTTATGTACATTGCTTCAAAATTATGTAAATGGAATCATGATAATTACTTGTTTTCTGTATTTTTCAAATGTACACAGTTCTAGTAAACAAAATTTATTAATTTTAAGAAATTAAAATAAATAAAACTCAGTCGGTGTTCGCACATATACATTAAAATTTTTATATTACAATTTTTAATAATTGCAGAAACAAAAAGAAATTAATTTTTAAAAAATAATACAATTTCTATATATATATATTTGCTAATTTTTTAGTTCTTTTCACATTCATATAAAAAAGTCATAGTAAATTATTGATTTAAATAACTGTTTTTACATTTATCCGAGTTAAATGTTTTGAAAGCGCCAATTAAGAATCAACTTTTGCACGTATTGCATTAGAGCTATGTAAATGCGGAAAATCGATATGAGCAAAGTGTAACCGAGATATTCATAACTCATAATTAACTTGCTTTCGATTTATGTAATTTGAGGGTTTATGCACAATCGCGAAACTCACTCGGTCGGTCCGCAAGTAAATTAATCTGAAGAAAATTGACCGTATACTGATCCATAAAATAGGTTTCTGCTTTAGAAACACGCATGCATTCTAAAATGATTCTGTTTCGTAATTCGTAACTATACATTAATTCGACAATAATTCATATACGATTATACAAAATAGTCATGTAAAAAGACTTCCTTAGCACATTTACTTCCAACCTGTTAGCTTGTCCATAGATGGACAAATCGATCTGTTTTCCATTTCATACGATGTCAGGTTTCATGCCAGAGGACACGTCACATATAATTTATTTGAGTGAAAGCGAATAGCGATGCATCGACGCATGTTCGACCGCGCGCACGCAGTTTCTATTTATTCTGGATAGTATGACACAGTTACATCATGTCAATGCAGTTGCAGTTATTCAGCGAAAGCGCTACTCGCGCGCCAATGTCACTGAACTTAAACCTATAGATGATTATTAAGAATATATATACATATATATATATTTTTTTATATATAAATTAGCATATTTTCTCGACAGATTACACAAGACATTCATTTCTGAATAAAGCAGAGGAGAGTTCTTCAGATTTAAATCATTAAATTATGACATTGATTTATCTTTTTTTACAATCTTCTAATATCTTTTTAGAAAGTGTAAAAATAGAAAAAGTAGGAAAAATACGACATCATATTGTAGATGACACAAAAGAGAAATAAAATAGACGACGATGAATGATGAATTTCTCTCGATTGCGAATCCGAAGCGAACTAAGACGAATGTTAGAGCAGTCGTTAGGCTCTGGCAAGCGGAAAGGTAGTTGCGCAAAAAGAAGGCTGCTCATAGAAGGTGCGCTTTCTACAGTTGGGTAGAGTTCCCTGTCCCTGGATAAGCCCGACGGTAGGCAAACAAAAAGCGCGTCGTGCCGATCGTGACAGAAACGCGAAGTATTTCGGCGAGAGAAGAAGAGGAACAAGAAGAAGAAGAAGAAGCGGTAGAAAGCGTGGGAGAAGGCGCAGAAGCGGGATGCGACGATTTCAACGAAGGACGCGAAGTTTCAACGATTCAGTGACAAGATGCAGTCAGTTAACGTTTATCGCGTTCTACTTATTTTCCAGATAATTGCTATTGTTACGACCACCGTCGGAAAATTGCAGCCTGGTGAGTGCGCTAACAAATGTGCTGAACGATCAGGATGATAAAAAGGACGTGACAGTCAAGTTCGCGGAATAAAAATCAGTTATTCCGCTAATAAAAGAGGTGACAAACAATTTTTCGTCCTTGTCGCATTAAAATTGATAATTGCATGATTTTATATATATATATATATATATATCACATATTTGTCAACTTTTCTATATTTTTATGAGTAATCAGATAATTCTATCAATGAAATAATATTATTGTATGTATACAAAGTTCATTTAAATATAAATATACGTAACTATACTTTCTTCTTTACTAATCTCGTTTATATATATGGTTCGTTAACTTTACATACAGTAAAGTTAACGAACCATATATATAAAAACGTGATTAATTAGTGATTAAATACAATCTAACAGTCCAGCATAATTTGCGGATATTTGTTATATAATTGTTATAATTCGTAATGCACGCGCAAGAGAAGGAGAGAAAAAGAGAGCCGTCGGAAGCAGAATATCTAAATTTTCTCGTCGGGAATGATATAAAAAAAAAAAAAAATCACGTAAAACAAATTCCACGTGTATACACGCTCACTATGTACACGAAACAACATTCGCAATGATTTGCAAGTGAGAAGTACCGGCGTACTTTGCACCTTAAAGGTCGCATTTACATACGACACACTTTCACAGCGCAACTATTATAATAGGGTTGTATAATGCAATATTAAGATAGATCGAAAATTCAATGCGAGCACAGGCTATAGCATCCACCAGCGCGGAAATCATACTGAAGCGATGCTGCACGATTGATAATTTGCGGTGCTCCAGGTGAAAGTAAAATATAAGTGGGGCGATCAGGCAAATAAAAATTGATCAACAAGCGGATGTACAATACCACGATTAAAGACTTGTTATTGAATTCCTTCCAAGGTAATATCGTATCTTTTTGCAGTCAAACTTTTCGCGGCACGGAATCGTGCTATGCTAAGACGGTTTGCCATCTCTCGTGAAGAAAAAACTAAAGTCTGTTACGGTAAGATAACAATAGATTATTTTTACGGGGAATAATTTCCATTATTGCATTAATATGAACTAATTAAATATAAATTGACATTTACACTGTAATTCTTTTCTTTCCAAATAAATTTTAAAATAATTTTTATTTATTCTTAATGTTATGAATGTTAAAATAATAAAATTTCAAACCGAGTTTAAAACCAAGTAAAATATAACAATAAAACGGTTCGTTTTTTTGCTGAGTTTTAACATATCATCCTAAAACAAACGAATATTTATTCCGATAATGAAAAATATAAAAAAATTTCAGATCTACTCGGTTGCTTTGCGGATCCGCCGCAGCATTTATCGATAAAACGAGCGCCAGAGCATCCTAGCGTAATTCAAACTAGATTCTTCCTCTATACACGTGCGGACCGGCAAAAACCGGAACCCTTACAGTATGGTGACGACTTAAAATCCATCGTACATTCCCGATTCAATGTCAGCAAGCCTCTCAGAGTGTTGATACACGGTTTCAAGGGCAGTGGGAGCGACGTTGGCGCAATACTTGGCATAAATTTTCTTCTCGATATAGTAATTTTCAGCATTTAATCTTTCAATTGTCACACTTTAGATAAAATATCCTTTTTTTTCTTTTTCTAATTTAAAATATACAAATTCTCAAGCCATCGTTGAAAAATTTTTAAGAGCTTTAAAATTCTATTTAACATACAGGAAGACGCGAATGTCATCATCTTGGACTGGACGAAGGGGGCGGGCACTTCTTATGGAAATGCTGTAGCAAATAGCGAATTAGTTGGCCGGCAACTGGCTTTGGTGCTTTTAGACACCATCAATTTGGGTGTCGATCCCACCGACATTCACGTGATCGGTTTCAGTCTTGGCGCGCACGTGGCTGGCTGCGCCTCGGAAGTATTAAAAAGAAAAAGTCTACTTCTGGGTCGCATAACAGGTCTCGATCCAGCATCACCATTCTTCAGGCATCATCTGTTCAGAGAGAAGTCGAGAAAATTGGATGCCACCGACGCCCGTCTCGTCGATGTCATTCACACCGATGGTTCTCAGGATTTTATGGACGGCTTTGGCCTACTTAAACCGATCGGACATATCGATTTTTTCCCTAACGGCGGTAGAGAACAACCTGGCTGCACCGACATTAAAAATTCGGTGGTGGTCAGTCATTTGAAAGGTGAATTAAGAGTGATCAAAGCGCGATTAAGTTGTTTAATTTAATTATGTAATTAATTATGTAATTACTTTCGATTTTGACTTATCTTCAGTTAGGTCGGTATTTGTGGTCGATTATTCAAGACCATTTTAAGTAATGTCTTAAAATACTAATATGACTTTGTATATTGGTTTATAACAAAAACTAAAGACGATCATAAATATAAGAAACGCG
>NW_017304406.1:550834-552692 GCF_001594115.1 Trachymyrmex septentrionalis | reverse complement strand
AGTAATGTCTTAAAATACTAATATGACTTTGTATATTGGTTTATAACACCTAAAGACGATCTTAAATATAAGAAACGCATGAACACCTGCTTTAAAATGATTGTCGAAGCAAAAGATTTATATCATGCCTAAATTTTGGAATATTTTATACTCACAATTTTTTAATTTATTACATAATTACATACATTCAATACATTAATAGCAAATTATAGATAACGCCTAGACAAAAAAGTTCTGAATTTATTTTGCGATATATCATAAAACATTTAACTCGCTTTTAAAGAAAAAAAATGTACTTATGCTTTTATATAAAGTAGCAAATCATTAATTTTTTTTATCACTTATTATAGAAGATTTATTGGACAAGAATATAGCATGTAGTCATTTAAGAGCTTTTCAGCTCTATATAGAGAGCGTTCGCTCGCAAAATGAGAAATGCAGATTTATTGCATGGCCTTGTCAACAAGGAGGAATATCCTATGCAAAAGGAACATGCTTCCCTATGGAATCAACGAATTGGAATCAAGAGATGGGTTATGCGGCTAATCGTGGACCATTGGGAAGCTATTATCTGGCGACTAAAGCCGAAACACCGTTTTGCGGTATTAGAATATAATTACCTTTTTATTGGAATAAATGTCTATTGAAGTAGCGTATTATTGACATTAATTTTATTTATTAATATTGTTTATTAATACTAATTTATGTTAAATGGAATTCCATATAAACATATTATTAAACGAATAATTTCTTATATGTATTTACACAAAATTGCACAATTGTTAAAAAAGTTTCGACAATAATTTTAGCAATTAATCGTGCAAAATTAATGTTAAGGGACTTATTATTATGAAATTTGGAAAAAAGTTTCTTAACATTAATTTTGCACGATTAATTGCTAAAATTTTTTTTAACAATTAATTGTGCAATTTTGTGTAAATACATATAAAAAATTATTTATCTAATAATATGAAATTCCATTTAACATAAGTTAGTATATATTAATTTAATATTCTCGTGAATTTTAGGTAAACCAGTCAGAGCATCAATAATGACGTCCGAAGATATATTAAAAACATCTGGTACATTGTTCTTCAGAATTTTTCTTGCTAATTCTACAACGCTCTTCAAAATTCAATGCACGTAAGTCAAAATCATTTATATATAAAGATTATTTTAATTTAAGTAACTACCCTCATCAAAACAATTAAAATAAATGTTGCACAAATTTTAAAAATTTTTACGCAATTGATATTAGGTTTTGCAATTTTTATCGAAGACTTAATTATATTTTTTAATAACAATGCATATTTGCACAACGCATGCGGATAAATACTGTGTAATTTAATAAAAAAAGATGAATCTTCGAGTTTCATAAGTATTAATTTACATGTAACAAAACCATTAATTCTAAATATTGTTCAAGATTGCCCAAACAAAGAAACGAACAAATGATATTTTATAACATTGCGGCGGTGGATTTTGACGCGTTAATGGGAAACACTGTATCGATCACCGGTGTTATCTCATATCAGCGCACTGCTAACAAAACAGAGGAGGATGCTGCACAAGATCTCGATGCAGACATAATACTTTTCAATAAACTAAGTCTGGAAGATCGTAAAGGCCATAGGTAAATATGCGTCATAATAATTTTGATTTGAAAAACTCGTTAGCTATTAAATTTATTTAAACAAAGAAAAGAGGGTTAGTTTTCTACCACGTTTCATGATTAAATTTATTTACATATTTAAATCAATCATAGACAATATATAATTTGATCAGAATACGGAAATTCTATTTATAATTTTATATGCTATAAAATATTAAAACAAAGAAATTATGTAAAATACACATA
>NW_017304406.1:545850-550734 GCF_001594115.1 Trachymyrmex septentrionalis | reverse complement strand
TGAAAGTTGAATAAATTTTGATGTGGGCAAGTTTTTTTATATTTTTTTTTACACAAACTTTATTTATTCCTTTCTATTTTATTTCCATCATGTTTTGAATATAATATCAAATAAATGTATGTTTACATTTAGTAAATATTTATTTGTAACTCTCTCTCTCTCTCTCTCTCTCTCTATTAAAAAAAATATTTATTTAATTTTTTTCTGTGTATATATTTAAAGTGTACAACATTCAAAAATTATAACCAGAATTTCATACTGAAATCTGATGCAAATTACAGATTGTCCAAAGTGAGCTTTATTCAATAACTGCACCATACAATAATAGTTAATTAAATTTGTTTTTTATCATCCAGGTGGGAATATTGCAGAATGAATACTGCAATTAATTCACACGAGATGCATGTAGAATTGAAAAATGAACGCTGTACATTGTCGTAAAATATCTCTGCCACAATATAACAGTTTTATATTCGAATAAAAGTGGTCTGCATTGGTCTGCCTCTACAAGTGACGTTTTCAAAAAAAAAATCGCAAATTTTCACTTGTTTTACAACACCTATTCCCCTCCCAAAGAAGCGCACAGATTAATTTAATCTAATCTAATAACTTACTTTCTGTTCTTGCCGCCGCAATGTATAAAAAATTGAGTATCAAATTCGAGTGCCTCATTCCGACAAATCGCATGATTAAATTGTGACAAAAATTAATATCGCATGCACAGATGCGATAAATAATTTTACTTACTTTACCGATCCTCTGCGGTCGCCGACGCCACCGATACCGCGTCTTCGCGCCGCCATTCCGTCATTCTGGAGGCTCCAAACATTCGTTCGGCCAACACATGTTGATTTGAAAAACACGGTCCATTACCACGATATGAAAGTCACCCGGCGCTTTACACAACACTCCCGACGCTTATGACACGCACGATCTGCCACGAACGAATAAATAACGCGAAAAGATATGACGATTCGTCGCACACATCACACGCACACGATGCCCACCGAACTTGGAATGACTGGCGAGAAATTCAAAGTACGCGCGGACAACTTCACGCAGGTGTTTAAAATTAGCAACTTCATGCGAAGAAACTGCCTCTCTCATCGACAAAGTGCAGTCAATGTATTGTAGATAAAAAAATATCGTAATTTAAAATATTATAACAGATAAAGATATTAAATCGTTGAGACGAGGAAAGAATAAGTAACAACATTTTTGGCACATTCTCTGATAACGTAACAGGGATGCAGTCTTTTTTAATTCGGATCGTTGCGCACAGATGGCACCGATATAATTTTCTCACTCGCTCTCGCGATAGTCGAGTTAATTTGAGTAATGAGTGCTCTGCTGCTCTCCGTATCCTAACCTTAAAGTAACGCAGCGAGCGAGCAAGTAAACAATAACGAAAACATAACGTTCGGAATAAATAAGATGACCCAGCGTATCTAGTAGAGTAGATGCATTTTATAATAGCGTGACCTAAGGTGCTCCTCAAGTATGAGCCACATCGTAATCGTACGTGCCTTCAAGCCGGGCGACGAGACCGGCTGCAGGAAATTAATCAGAGACTGCGTGATGTCGTCCCTAGGTGCCACATTCTGCGGAATGTTATTCAAGGAGATAACATTTCAGTTGATCATTCTGTTGTCCGCGATAATGTTCATCTTCTTCGGGATGCCGTTAACTGTGTGCCTTTTGGTTGTACCTGTAGTCATAGTATTGATATATGTTGGAACATACGCCACTTTCGCTGCAAAGCTAACGGAGATCAATGGAGAGGTGGCTAACATTCCGAGGTATTATATCATAGATCGTTTAACTCTTTGGAGCTGATCAAATCTATAGTTTATTCTTTTTAGCTAAAGTTCTTGCATGATTCGCCTTTTCTCTTTTTCTTTCCAACGTGCAGGGAAAAGAAAGAAAAATGAACTGGGCAAGAAATTCAACTAAAAAAAACAGACCTTATAACATAATTATTGGGCCTGTTTTAGCTGAACTTCTTGAACGAGTTATTTTTCCTCTTTTTTTCCTCCAACGTGAAAAGAAAAGGAAGAAAGATGAACCATGTAGACAGCTAAAAAGAATAGGTCTACTGATACCAAGAGTCTGTAAAATCTATTCAGTTTATATTAATTAAAAGACATTAATTTCAAGGAATCAGAGTGACATAACTTACATAAAAAAGAATGAATACTAGATATATTTTGATAAGTATAATCCAAACTTACTGATGTAGCATAAAAAAAATTAAATTTTTGACAAAGAAATTTATAATTGAATGAATCTAATAGATTCACCGTCAGCTCCAAATTGTTAATGATACTGTTATTCGAGACAATCTATTGTAACATTTTAATGTTTTTGTTCACAGGCTTTACATGTCGAACGCTTTCTCCTGCTTCTGGGTTGCTGAAGCGTTTGAGCCTTACCTGATGACACAACAGCCTAAGGAGGTTCATTATACTGTAATGAGGGAAGAACAATTTTATCAAGCCAAGTTAGATGTCTCCTTACAAGCCAAGAAAATAGTAGGAACTGTCGGTTTAGGCAAGAGTTACAGGTTAGACAGAAGTGCGTGGATAAAGAGGCTGTGCGTGCACGAGCGATATCGGAGAAAAGGTATAGCATCATGCCTGCTCAACGATGCTGTACAATTTGCGATTGACGCAGGGTATAGCTGTGCTAATATAGTAGCTTCCGAATACACAGAAGAGGGTAGAGAATTGTGCTTTAAAAAAGGGTTTGAACTTAAACAAATGTATCACAAGTCTATCCTAGGATCATATATAACAATATTAATGTACGAATTAACATATCAGATCAAACCAACGGAGGACAATTACTCACCTACGTTAGATTTTGAAAAACCATTTTTAACTCAATTCTAATGATATATTTTTATAGTATGCTATTGTGAGATAACGATCTTTTGTCAAGCGAATGAGACTGATCAACTGTTACTGTGTTCTCAATTTAACAAAGTGCTCGAGCCAAATAGTGATCTACCTGAATGTTAGTATTACCTAAATCTTAGATTAATTAACAATGGAGAGAAGGGTATTATTTTTTACAAAATGTTTGTTATGCATTCCATATATTGTTATATACTTCATAGAATTCTATAAATGATATATAAACAGTAGAAATAAAAGTATATATTTCTCATTTTTTCTTGAGGCCTTCTTTGTACATACGGACGTCTTTACCTTCCCAGTGATGATTTTTCGTTGACAGAAACCTAGAATAAACATTTCCATATTCGGTTTAAAAGAACAAGCTAAAAAAAAGTTAAAAAATGCATTGCAATAGAAAAAATTATAATAAAACTCACTTTTCTTTAATCTCTTTCAACACTGCCTTTTCTTTTTCCGTAATGCCATTTAGCGTCACATCCAGATTTATCTGCAATTCTTTCATGTTTTGTATTCCAACTAGATTAGTGTCCACATCCGCACATTGCATGGAGTGCCATATCGCCAGTTTGCTGAGTTCTACATCGCGATCCTGTGTTATTTTTTTATAATGTTATTTTTTTCAGTAAGATTACAGCAACAGATAGCTTGATAGTCAAGTACAATAGTTGCACTACAATGCAATGATTTTTAATTGACGTCTGTCTATTGTTAACGAACCTTGCAATATTGCGCGGCTTTCGCGCATTGTTCCTTCGTTTCGTCGGAGGCCGAATGCCAGCTCTGTGGTCCGTTATTCGTTAACAAACCCATACACAGTGCGGCGGCGTTAATTAAACCGATTTTATGCTTCTACAAGATAATTAATGAAATTATCATGAAACTTGGCGACTTGCGACACGAAATTACGCACCTTAAAGAATGGAATATACTCCAACAAAGTATCATCGATGAGAGTATTTCTCGAATAACTCAATATAGTGGCTACAATATTACTCTTTTCAACGCATTCTTTTAGTGCGGACAATGTGTATGCAGTTACACCTACATGTCTTGCTTTGCCATCAGCCACGAATTTCGACAATTCTGGCAAAGTTTGTGTGACTATTATATCCATTGTGGGTGCAAAATCGATATCGTGAATCTGTTTGAAATTTTATTTTTTAAACGTTCAATTGTTTTATTAGATTTAATTTTATTCACGTGAAATGACAATGTGCATTATTTTACCTGAATAAGATCGACATAATCTAGCCCCAACAATTCTAAACTCTTTTTAAAACTCTGCCGAGTTTTCTCGACGGTGAAATTGAACATATTGTCGTAATCTAACTCATATCTGCCAACTTTCGTCGAGATGTAATAAGCTTTGCGCGGAATCCCCTTTAAGGCCTATAAATAAACAAATGCGAGATAAAATATCAGTCGTTCGATATATGAAATAAAATTCTGTAATCTTTTTAATAAATTTTTGCATACCTTGCCGAGTATTGCCTCAGATTGGCCTTGACCGTACCACGGTGCCGTATCAATATAATTAACGCCTTGTTTTATTGCCTGACGTACAGTTTCGATAGCCTCTGCTTCGTTACTGCAGTAATAATATAATTATGTAATTATTACATCGTGTCGTTTAACATAACACTCGTACGAAAATGATAAATAATTTTACTTTAAATTGTAAAGAGCACATAGCGTAGCGGAACCAAAACCTAATTTGCTCACAAACATCCCTGTTTTCCCGAGCTCTTTGTATTCCATAGCTTTTACCGCTTCGGGATCGTGAAAACCCTCAACATAAGTAGGAGGAAACATGTTTCTGAAAATATTACGATAAATAATGCGATAAAGGAAGATCAAAAAGTGAACTGATTTCCGTAGGCTCAATTTCCTATGTTAAGATTTTCTTTAACAATAAGTTAGAGACTTCTCTTGGGGAGATGGATCTGTATACTTTTTTCTGACATCA
>NW_017304406.1:516978-545750 GCF_001594115.1 Trachymyrmex septentrionalis | reverse complement strand
TTTTCAATAAAAAAAGTAAAATAAAGATAAAAATGTCTAATATTATATTATTATTTTATGTATAAATTCTCATGTATAAAATGTAAAATATTTTATTCTATCATTATTTTAATTCTAAAAATATCATGTGACAGACGTTACATTTATACTCGATAAAAGCAATCACTACGCTTTAAGAGCAATTGTTACCAGACAGTGACAATCTTTTTCTATATTCTTCTATAGATATTTAATTATACATTATTTCTATAAAGAAAAGAAAAATGGAATAAAAAATATAAAAACATATATAACCAGGGTGTCCAGCGAATATCCTCGAATATTCTTGAATCTTGGAATTATATTTTAGAATTTAAGTTCTTCCAGAAAACTCCTGAAAATTTCCAGATCAGTCCTTGAATTTCAAGATTGACCTGAGATTTTTATCATTCTTTTATTTCAAAAAAATCAGATTACGTAAAAAGGATAAGACATATTTCTGCGCATGCGCAAAACTACGTCAATAACGATAAATTTTACGATGATTTTAGAAAAAATTTCGAAAACAAGTGCGGACATTGAAAATTGGATTAATGATTTAATGAAGCGAAAATGAATTAATAATTTTATAAGTTGATGTTTGTGTTAATAAAAAGAAAAATTATGTTTGAATATAAACTCTTAAAGATGCAGTAAAGAAAGTTACTAGTAGAAAACTTGAATTTAATGTATAAATTTATAATTATAAAATAAGAAATAATAAGGAAATTATTATTTGCGTTAAATTATGTTCGTTCAATATTATTTATAAAGCATTAAAGATAGATAATATTCCAAATTTGTTTGCGTTTTAATTAATTCGTCATGTTGGATCGTAACTTGAATATAAAACATATAATATTGCGCGAATCAATAAAAATTAATTAACTAATGAAAATTAATCGAAAATTTGAATTTTTACCTGGAATGTTCTGGAATTATCTTTGAATTGATTAGTCAGATATTGCTGGATACCCTGATAATAGATACGCAATAGTGAAAATATAAAATAATGATATCTAACAATATTCAATGCTGAGAAAAAAATTATATAGCCACAATTATATCAATCACATATATTTACACATATACACACAGATATATATTTTAATTTATTCGTTTAAGATATATTACAAGTGAGTTGCAAGAGTTGCACAACGTCGTCTGTTATCTTTTCACTATTTTCGAAAATATGTACGTTCTTATTTATTAGTTTTCAGATATCGCAGTGATAACGGAGATTTATTGCGACGACCACTTCTTACGGCAATGAAACTTCGATTGAGCTTATATTACTCAAGTGAGCGGATTTTAATCGAGTATTATCGTATACGCACTTATGATATTGTGAATGAGGAGAGTGGGATAAGAGACTAACTGCATGGAACTTATTTGATCATAACGACGACTTATGCAACGTTGCAGTTTTGAGGTGTTGCCATATCTCATAATATGAGAATTACTTGAACAAACTTAAGGCCATGGCACACAAAAAATGTGCAGTAAGGAAATCATGTTGGACTCTACATGTACAGACTCTATCGTAACTGGTCAATTCGCTTACGTTTTACTGCTTAAGTTTTTTGTGTGGCATGATTCTAAATTGACCGATTAGTCCATTGGAATTGCTCAATTGCACCTGCCGTCAAACAAAATGCTTTTGGTCAATTTCAATAGACTAATCGATTAATTAAGTTTGTTAAAGTGACTCTAATGCCCGTATCTTCAGAAATTATTTCATTGGCTATTGAGCATCTAAAGATAATTTTAAGGAAGTCTTAAATATAAGGCCTGACTATGAATATCGGCATAAGTCTCTGTTTTTTATTTCTGCTTCTTCCTAAACTGATGCATACTGTATAATAAGTTAAAATGAAACAAGCGTACATCTGTTTCACTTCAACTTATTATACTATGTGCACCAGTTCACAGAGAAGGAAAAACAGACCTATTAGTTCAACAACACTGTACGCTGTTACGTAGTATCAGTTACTGATTAAACGGAAATCTGCCGAAGTTCTACTTTATCGATAAATTTACATAAAAATTTGCGCTTCTCTATTTTTTCCATTTTAGAAATTTACATAGAAATTAACTGTTAACATGTATGTATAAAATGTTGTTTTTCTTGAATCGGATCTGCATAGTATTTTTTTATTACTCCATGTTTTTAATAGTACTCTTTCGTGTTGCTATCAACATAATAATGTAATATTTATAATAGTAATAATATAAGACGATGATATGATAATACATATGACGATAATGTATATAATTATTATATTTTAGAATATAAAGATTATGTTGTTTCTAACAATACTCTTAAATAAAAACGCTTCTTTAGAAGTTTAGTTAGGAAATGAGAAAAGAGTACAAGTCGTATTTCCCCTCATTTTATTTGTAATTCGATTATTTTTAATTCTATGAATAACTTCAAGTAGCGTTAAAAAAATTAGAACGCAATGCAGATTATTCGCATTATTTAAGAATTCTATGATCATTTTTCTCTCGTATTTTCGACGTTTTATATATATGTGTGTGTGTGTGTGTGTGTGTGTGTGTGTGTGTGTGTGTGTGTCGTGCGTGCGTGCGTACATGCGTGCGTGCGTGCGTGCGTGTGTGTGTGTGTGTATATTGATATTCTATGGTAGATATTATTTTAACATTTTGAAAAGTCTATTTATCCGGGATTTACAAACATTATTCTCTATTCTGTTATAAGGTTTGCTCTTCGTAGCTAAACATTTTGCGTTTTATATTTTATATTCTTTTCTCTCCAATGTCTAATTAATCATATATCTTATTTCAAGCGCTGAAAGTACGATGTAGCACGACTGCGAGGAACATTTATAATCTATTTTTTGTCCGTATCTTTTTATACCTCACTTTTATAAATTCGATACATAAAAATATATCATTTTATTACTAGGAAAAGTGATTTCTCAATTTACTTTTTTTCTTTTAAATAATGATTATCTGTAACAAAAAATATTTTCTTGATAATAATCTTAAAATATACTTACAACTTTTAGAAAAATTCATTGTTATGTACTTAAAACAAAAATTCTATAAATTTATTCTATAAATTTTATAATATTTTTCAAAAAAATCAAATTTATTTAATAATCTCGATCGAAATATTAAATTTATTAGGATTCAGAATACATTCAAAATAAATTTGACGTAATGATGGATTTGCGGATATATGAACTTTTGAAACAAACAGTTGAAACAAATATAAATTATTATTTGCATAGAATATGTATTTTCCTATGTGTTAATGCGCGTATTTAACATACAGTTTACATGTATTATAAAATCTCAAAAATAAATGCGCGCATTTATAGGAGCAAGGAATGAATACGGCCCTACGTAATTTCAAATTCGCGTCCCTCGCCAACTTCAGAGTTAAAGACTCGGAGCGCCGGCAGTTGTTTCGCTGTCGCGCGCGCGTTCCTCGCGCTCGCTTTTTCTTTTTCGTTTTGTTGTCGCGCGAAGACCCGTAATTTCGGAGCGAACCGTTTTCTGGGTTATGTACCGGACGTCTCGGCGCGATTATGTAATAAATAGGGGCCTGGTCGGTCGAGGCCCTGTGCCCTCGGGGCCACCGAGAAGTGAGAACTCGCAACCAAGGTAGAGGCCACTGGTCAGTGCACTCGTTTCTCTCGCGCGGTTAGCATCGCGGTCGGCCGTCTTGCGGAAATTCTGCAAAGAAATCCTCACACTATGATACACTAGTTTCGATCTATGTAAGTAACAGTTTCTTTTCTCTTTTTTGCGACTTTAAATTTAGCCGCACGATATATATTTTATGATAAAGATTTGAATAGAAGATATATCACGCGGAAAAAATATGGAGGACCGTTATGAGTGATGATTCGTTTTTTCTTCGTGATATAACGGATTGACGGAAAGAGAATACGAAGGCTTTTTTGTAAAATTTATCACAGGAAATATATATATATATATATATTTCTACGATATACTCTAACACGTACAATAAATTGATAAACACCATTAATTTTGCATAATATATTATTATATGCATGAAATAGCTTTCAATATATTATTATATTTATGATTATTGTGTTTGCCAGGAAAAGATATCGCTTATTTATTCATACATATAAATACCAAAGAATTTAAAATTAAGTACTGAATACTATCATTGCTAATATACACGCAGGGCATGTATTTGCAATATTTTTATTTTAAATACAGTATTTATATAATACGATTGTATTCTATATTTTATATTTCAGCGTAGTACATAAAAGTATTATGTATAATATTTTGTACTTCAAATTGAAAGATCGAATATATTCTGTAATTCATACAATAAGATTGATTGTCATTCTTAGAATTTGAAATAGAAAATACTTTTAGTCGTTTTTTGAAATATTGAAATATTTAATTTTGAAGCATAAAATACAAAATGTTTTTATACTCACATACATGCTCTACTGAAGTACAAAGTACAAAATACAATTGTGTGACAAATGTTGTTTTTCAAATAAAAGTATTTTAAATATACATGTCCAACTGTGTATATACGATATTCATTTCGTGCGTGTCGCAACTTATTGTTATGGTGTTTGGGAAAACTAGTGTGCATACTAAATGCAATTGAATGCAAATCATTTCAAATGTTAATAAATAATTTAATCCTTTAATTATATATACTTTGTTGTCACGATAATTTCAAAAGGATTAAATTATTTATTAACACTGAAAATATGTAAATCGATTTACATTCTATTGCCAGTGTTGCGCTAGTTTTCCCTCGTGGAAAACGCTATTAGTTATTCCAAATGGGGATTTTCTCCATATGCGAAGCATCGTCGTAACACGGGGAGTGCTTTCCCGCTTATCTAAAAAGCGCAGAAGCGTTTGCCGAGTCTCGATAGTCCCTTAATCGCGTGAAGAAACAATTCTGGGAGTATAAACGATAATAACGACGAAACTGCCGGCCGGCGTACAGACGATAATTGAGCCGTCCGAAAAAGCGGGTCGACATTCCAAGGTTTTAATTAAAAAAAAATAAACGCCGTTAATCCTCACTCTTCGTGTACATACATGCGATACATACATAGGTGATACGAGAAATGCCAGAAATGTATTATGTAATACCTATTGAATATTACTTTAATATTATTGCACACGGAAAGAACAATTTGGCTGTAAAGTCTAAAAAGGAGGATGTTAAAAAAAGGCCGATTTTTGCCTAAAAAAGTGTAAATAAAAAGAATAGCGTTTTTTATAGATTTCGACCTCCTGAATATGATAATGTCAATAAAAGTTCGAGATCGGAGAACATTTTTAAAAATTGAGCATAAATGATATATTTGAACAAATTTCAATATTCTCGCTTACTTTTCAAGATGTTTCTCCAAATGCCATGAACTTTTTAGTTATTTTACTATATTCAGATGGTCAAAATCTGCAAAAAACGTTATTTCTTTTACTTGCATCTTTTTGGGCAAAAATCTGTCCTTTTTTGAAGGATATTAAAAAAGGTTCCATTTTTGGTTAAAAAAGACATAAGTAAAAGAAATAGGTTTTTTGTAAGTTTAAATATAGTTCATGAAAACTAACACTAAATAGAAAAATTATGTGAAAAAATATGTATTAATTAATATTAAATCAACATTTTGATTCTTTGTTGGGGTCATTGTCAGTGCAAATTAACTTATTACTCATAGAGCTGTAATAAATACGAAGTTTTAAGTTATATAATATATTAAGATGATAATACAGTTCTGTGATTTATTTGACACTTTAAGAAGATCTTAAATACAAGAATCAACTATGAATACCAATCATGAAATTATGCAAAGTCATACATTCACGCTGGTATCACGCTATCTATCGCACTTCAAAATCGCTATCGGTTGACGTACGACGGTATTGACATTTCAAAGATTTAGGACTAAAGGTCTAAGACGACTTTACGTTTCATTTGTTCCGACACGAGGGTCGCGTTTCATTATGAAACAGGGACTGAATACGGAATTTTGTTCACTGATTACATCAACGGCGCGCATCTTTCCCTTTAAAACTCAACTCTGAAAGTCCTTAATTATACCAGTATTGGTGGAAGGAGGTCGAATATCGGTATACAACATAAAATTTTCATAATATCGGCATACATAATTTTTCGATGTTATATCGATTTTTTATCGAACCAATATTGCAAAATAAGTCAAATTTGTAATCTCGACATGTACAACATATAATCTTACAAAAGAAATTAGGAGTATAAGAAAAAGATAAATTAAAGTACATAATAAAACTATATATTATAATTAATTAAAATCGAATTCATCCACGTTATTTTCTTGCAACTTTTCCTGTAAAATATGATTGATTCAACAATATTGCGATGTCAGTTAATATAAAAATAATAAATATATATAATAACGTAGAGTTAATATCTACATACATATACATCTCTTGATATTTATACCAGTTGGTTTTTATTTTAGTTACGTTAAATGAAAATACGTGGACATGTAATCGATATTTTTTACACCGATCGTTTCTAACGCGATGGAAGCGATCTTATCTCACGAGAATCATAAATTCACATTCATCATCCTAATCATAAATTTGGCTTTAAATGTACGGCATAAATATAAATATTTCTTCTTGCGACTTTTATATATAATGCGAGGAGCTCCAGTGGCTTTATTGCGATTAAATATTACAAAATATTTAGATCGCAATTTAATTATACGCTTCAGTGCGTGTTTAGAATCAGTATTTCTATAATAATAACAAAGCAATTATTACGTGTACATACTTTTATGTATGTATGTTTATAGTATTAAAATAATAATTTTTTTTACCGTGAAGAAAAGCCCCGGTCTGTTGCAAAGTCTCTGAGGGCGAAAAGTAAAAGCCAAGTTCTCTATAATTAATTTACCTAGTACAAGTTTAGAAGCGCTTTATGTTCCGTATAATTTGTTCTGACTAATATTAAATTTGCTTAAGGTTTTCACACGTAAGTGGCGGATATCATGCCAACGAAGAAAAGCGAGCAGTGGTATGTGGATTGGATCGTTGAAGCGGGTGTATGTACCGATCTACCTGAAAGTCTTCAAAGTAAAGACGAAGTTCTGCTCCGCTTGGACAATTTACTCCGTCAGCAAGGTGCGTCAATTTATCTATCGTATAATTTGCGCTTCGTTCTTTTCATTTTACGTTTACTTTGAAAATCTAACATTAAACGTGAGATAGATATGTGAATTTTTTGTTGATTTCAAACGCGCATGCGTTGCCATAATCATTTGAAAAGGAGCAAGTCTTTTGCTCTTGAATTTAATATTACATACATATATTGTTATCGGCTTGCAATTTATTTCTGAGAATTAATTCAATTTAAATGAATGTATATTGTATAGTAGTTCAATATCTTAACACTTGGACCGGTAAGGCGCTTTGTATTTCAAGTTTTAATATATAGTTTTATTTTAATATTTTATTAACATCTGAAATAAAAAGAGTAAATTAATTGCAGCACGTTTTTTTTTGGCATAAAAAAACTCTTTATAAGTTACAAAGTAAATTAACTAAATTTTTATATTAGACATAATCGTATCATTCTTTGCCTCTTACTTCGAAAATTGTTATAAATTTAATACGTATTGTATTTTTGGCTATTAAAATAATTTTTCTTTCACGTTAAATAACTTAATGGAAACATCTTGCTTATCAAGACCTCATAAGATAGGATTACTATTTTGATTCGAATACTGTCAAAGCAACAAGCATTATTTTGCCACTATTTATTATCATCGATCATTATCGATCATCATCGAGATATAAATCATTTGTCGACGGTGACGAACGAATCGGTTGTGTAAGCATGCTGGTAAAAAAGTTTGTAACATTCTTTTGGTACGAGTCGATAGTGACTCAGTTGATTTTCTTCCATCAAGCGGAAAAAAATGACGAAGCCAACAACGGTGAAGCGTTGAACTTTACAGACGCGTATACAGAGAACTCTCGATTATACAAAAAATGTATTATCGATCGAATCTTCGAAAACGTTGTAGGCATAAGAGGAAAAGATATCATATATCTTTTTCTCTTATGCCATAAACAATTAACATGCAGGCACATTGTGAAAAATTTATTAAGGATTAAATAGTATTTGGAAAAAAAAACAGTAGATATATTATTATTCCAAAAAATACATGAATAAAATTTAAATTACTAAACAGGATTATTTTTCTTAATTGATTATTCTCGGTCTGATACGATTATAATTGTTTTAAATTATTTGATACAATTATCTAATACAATTATAATTGTTTTAAATTATTTTATTATTTTATACTAATTATTTTACATCAAATAACGAAAATATGGAACATATACAATATTTACTTCTCTTGGAACTAATAATCAACTATCAACAGAATAAAGAAATAATTTACCCTTTGAACATACACTTATTATTGGTCTTCAATGTTTGACATACATTACGCGTGTAGATGTATTTGTGTATGTGTATCTACAGATGGCTGGAACATGTTCACACATGGTTTCGCTTTAAACCGTATCAAGGTTCTTCCCAAATGTACTCCACGATAAAATCTGTTATTGTAGAAGCCAGGGTCGCGCATGATTACAATATTCCGGGCTGTAATAAAAGAAGATGCTATCGACATATCACGCACGTCGTTTATTTTTGAAGGCTTAACATTTTTAGCAAAATAGAAGGTGAAAAAGAGAGAGGAGAGAGAGAGAGAGAGAGAGAGAGAGAGAGAGAAGTGGCGTGCAAAGGAAAAACCTCTTAAGGAAATATGCAAATGAGGATAAAAGACGAAGATCGTAGTTCACGGTTTTGTGAAAATATTTTTCATGTGATTTTATCGAAAGTTTCACAGTCTCTACATCGTGTGTGACAAGATTTTTTTCACAACCTAACCCTTATAAAATATTTTTACCTAATAATTCTTGCGTATCAAAACATCATATCGTTTAAATTTTTTATTAATATCATAATCTATTTAAAAATAAATTAACAGTTTATAATTGAGCAACCAAAGCTGCGATTAATTCTATTTTAATACCTGTTATTATATGCTCTTATACAGGCATAATTTATAAAAAAACATTAAATGTTACGGTTATTCCTTTTCTCTGTTGCGCAACTTTTTGTGCAAATTAATTAATTTCAAATGATCAAGATGATGATGAATTACAGTTTCAAAAATAAAACTGATTGTTATCGTTTCATTTGAAATTTTGAATGTCAGCATGATCACTTTTGTATTTTATCTTCTTCGAAAATATTTAGAGCAACTTTTATCGTACTGTGGAAAGATTAAATCTAAGAAGTGTGTCATTGATCCCTCATTAAAGAACGTGATAATATCATTATCATGATGAGAATCATTCGAGAAAGTAAAATTTGTAATATTTTTTTCTGTTAAATATTAATGAATTTCGAAATAATTTTAAATTGTCGATAATTTTTTTTAAGCTTGAGATTCCGTGTTATATACAGGGAAATGTATTGAATATTTACATAAAGAATACGGGAGCATTAAAGGTTAAATATCGACACAACGGAACGTCGACCAAAATAGATGACATTTTGTTTATAGAACTGTGATCTTTACATCGGCCATGTCTCGTTTGTCAAGGCTCGATCTGATGAGGCGAGTAACGATATAACCAAATACGATCAAAGCGAATGTAACACGCGCATGAAAAATTAAAACTCGCGGCAAATAACAGCAATAAATTTTTACGGAAACTGTACTCTATAATATTTATACTCTGTAATAAACTGTATAAACAGTTTAAACACTTTCGTAATATTAAACAACTTGTAACTTTACAACAGAAATTTTTCTACAAAAAAATATGACAAACGATTGATTTAGCATTAAAATGTCACTAAGATGCTTAGATACAATGAGATCTGCAAAAAATACCTGAACGTATATACTTTTTTTTTCACTAAAATGTTACAATCTTTTTTTCTAGTGTATCATTCTCTCGTTCGTCATACCGTGACTGTGCAAAACAATTCAGTTACCGTTATGGAATCAGATTTATTCTTTTACTATAATATCATATTATAGATCCTACTAGAGTAATGACGTTGCAAATCAGATTAATCTTCTTTTTTAGATATATAAATATGATATAATATGTAATATTATATCGTAGTGAGATAATAAATCTGATATATACATATATATTTAACCGAAATATCTTACAAGAAATATATCTTGCAAGAGCTTCTAAATAAAGAAAGATAATACTAGTTTATGATTTATTTTATTTCTTTGACTTGTGCATACTGTTAAATTTATATGTTAAATTATATCCAATTTGAATTATTTTTAAACATTTCTATAAGTACCACCACTCTCTTACTCAATATTTTATTAATTTTATTAAAACAATGGAGTTAAATAATTTAGTTTAAAAAAATGTGTTAAATTTGACTTAAATTTATTTATATACTAAAAATTTATATATTAAAGTTATTTATATACTAAATGCATACGTACTTAGTAAACAAAAATGTGTACGTTAACACGTAGATGTTATTTACTTTGGGACTAATTACAAAAATAGATTGATTTATATTTTGACATATACAGAAATTAAATAATAAAATATTATTTTTAACCCAAAGGATTGAAGTGTTTCTTTGGTATCTAACAGTGTTGAAATCTGTTGAAACCAGACTAGCAACAAATAAAGCTTCCATGAAACTAACATTAAGTAAATTTTATTTAATTTTGTTTAATTAATTAAAGTTTGCTTTATTAATTTTGTAACATATTAAAAGAAAAAAAGTTAATTATTGCATAATATGCTGTAGACTTTTGTCTTAGTTTTTTACGAAAAAAGGAAAACATTTTTATTTCTCTGACTGATATATATTAACTCTCTTGATCGAAACTTCTATTCCGGCACAATCCATTTGCCGAGAAAGCATTCCTCTGTACGAACGTTTTTTTTTTAACTATGTGACGTTGAATTTTTTATACATGCATTTTATACACTAAAAGTTGTGCACACTGCCACTTAAAATTCCATTATTCATTGTGTCGTATCTCACATTCTCTACGAATATATTTTTTTCAGTAATATATAGTATCTTATGAATCATATTTATAAATAATTTTACATATTAATTGGAAAAGATATATGCAAGTTCATCTGTGTACTATTTAATAATAAAATAACGGTTTTTTTTTCTATTATTCTTGGTATGCATTGCAATTTGTCAAGTTTATAAAAAGAATTCGATAAAAGGCTACAGGCAAACATTGCACTGATTCAGGTTACAATCTGAACCGCGCTGTATAAGTATAGTCGATAGATAAGCAGGATATAACGTTAATAACGTGACGATACCAGAACGGAAAGGCGTGCTCCGTGAGTCGGGTGGCGACGCGGCAGCTTAATTTAGAAATTATCGTCTCACCATCGGGACGAAGGTCCTGTTGCCAAAGGAAGGGCTCGAATGGTTACCTCGCATGCCTGCCAACCGACGCGATAATCGATCTCGTTTTACCGTCGGCTTACTTTAAAAATAGATACCGTGTACACCTTGCGCCTATATACCATGTTCGTTTAATCTGCGGACAATGATTTACCCCGCGAAGGACTATGATAAGTCCGCTTAATCATACTACTGCACTACTGAATTACGCGCCTTATTGTTAGCCACGCGCTTTACCTTCGTGCCAGGTTTCAATTTTAAACTAAATGGATAGATCATAGGGTCTGTTTTTTTTGTAGCTGAACTAGTGTACACTTTTGGAACTTAAAGTAAAACAAGTATATATTTAATATTTAGCGAAAACGAGAAAAAGTTATGCAATCTTGTATAGGAATAAAAAACAGACTTATAATATAATAACTTCTTATACATACTCAGCGCTTTTCAATAATAATAGCAAAAATATTTATTTTATCGCGATATAGAAAAATATTTCAAAAAGTATTTCTCCTCTCTTTTCTTCTTTCTCTCTCTCTCTCTCTCTCTCTCTCTCTCTCTCTCTCTCTCTCCCTCTCTCTTGTAGATATCACAACTTACTTATAAACAATAAGTAACCCTGTTTGCACAGTAATGGCTTCTTAAATTTATATACAAACTGTATAATCCGATTTCTTATGTTACAGATGATGAGCTTACGGGAATGCATGCTGCAGACAAGAGGCATTTTACCGCAAAGAAAAGAGGAGATAGCAAAGTGCGTTATAAAAAGGTAAGCAAATACATAGCTCGAAGAAATAGGTTAAAGAATTTTTTCATACAACAGCAGCTAATTGTCTGAAATAATTATACCGTGTTTACTGAGTCCAAAAATTATATATAAAATATTATACACACAGTTATCGTAAATATTTGGATAACGCAATTTGCAGATTAGTTAATCTGTTTTCGAATTACAAGCAACTAATGTTAGAAGCGATTTTAATTATAAACACACAATATAAGTTCGCATTAATTGATCAACACACTTTCGAGCTTTTTTTCAATGGCAGATTTTCTTCAGAACAAGATTTTAGCTGACACTTTTATGAAACTTTAACGCTTGTGCATTAAAGTTAATTTTTACTTGTTGCAATTTTAAATTTTATATCTCTGCAGTAAATTCACTATTTTCATTGAAGGGGGGAGGGAATATCCTACTTACAACTGCATAAATTTCGAGAAATACAAATGAGTAATTAATAACGCTGGGAATGCGTGGGCATGCGAGACAACAGAACTTGCCACTAACTACAAGAAGCCGAGTTGTGTATGCGGTGGTGCAAGAAATCGAGACAGAGAGTAATGATATGTCCTTCAACGTCATGCCATGATGCATGTTAGCTTGTCTCTAAGCTACATGCCCAAGGTGCTAACTTACAAGATATGTATAGACATATTAATGCGACTCTATCTCGATTGTTACTGTTTAGAATTGTTCGATACATTTCGCGCATTTATAAAGTAAACGTAATAAAAAATTACTTTATTACGATCCCATAAAGAAACAATCAGAAACCGATAACAATAAAAAAAAAATCGAAAATAATTTACGGGTTATTAAAGAATAATTAATTTATCTAAGCGCGTCTTATATTAAAGAGGATGGTAATAATTATTATGGAGTTAAAGAGTTAAGACAATGCTCGACAAAGATGATCTGACAATTTAATAATTGGGTTACGAACAAGTAAAGATTGAGTGCGAAGATGTCAAGTGCAATGACATATTATTGTTCCCTTATTCAAAGATACGCAACTCAAAATGTTCTGCAGAATAAGGTAACTATATTTTAACTTGAAAGAAAATTATTGACTAATCAAATAATATCAGCAAAAAGGATATATTTTTAACGTGATCGTTTCTATTATTTTTGTTTTACAATCTTTTTTAACAATTTTGACGATTTAAACCATCCTTTTTGAATTTTGACGTTTTGATGATTTTTTTAAAGTTAAAAAAGTTTACTTTCGGTGATTGATAGGTTAATGGGATTGATAGGAAACTGATAAGAGATGATTGAGTTGTGCCATTTTTAAAGGAAGCACTATGATGTTACGGTTTACATTCGTGTCGACTCCATTGAGGCACAGACAAGCTTTATCCATGCATCAGTCTTTTTGCTTTTTAAAAATTCCTTTTTTCACGTCATTTACACATTGAAGAATGAGAAAATACTGAAATATATACTTGAGTTAGCGATGTAAAAATATAACCCGGTAATTAAGAAATTGTCGTATAACATAAAATTTTCGCCTGATTTACAGTAAAATATTGCTACTCTTTAAACAATTAATTAATTATTAATAAAAATGTCTGGTGATTAATTGTATTGTGCGATTTGTCACACAATATCGTTCAAGCCTTGAAATAGTCAGCTTATCTATCAACCTTGAATGAATGACCATTTATCCTACGACGTCGCCATTATGTCACGAATGTCTGGCAATCAAGTTAGATCTCGCGATGCCGGAAATTAAGTTTACTGCTATATTATTCAATTTCTTTGTTATCGATAATAAATAATATATAGGCTTCACACACACACACACACATACATATTTTTTGTATATAAATACTATGATTAAACGAAGATATCTAAAAAGAAATTATAGGAAATTTTTCTTCTCTAATCTAATAAAGTGTAATTAATTATCTACTTTATACTTATTACAAATAAGTTTTATTTGTGTTATATAATAACATAAATATATATTCTTATTTTTTATTCTAAAATTAGATTATTTTTTATTTTAAGATATAAATAATAATAATAATAAAATTTTACAAAACAAATCGAGATCAAACCTGTCGTATAAATATTGTCGTATCTTGTATAATTTATCGTAATTACGAAGAAAATGTTCGTTGAAAAACTTTAAAATTGAGGGAAAAGTGCGTGCTTATCTGTAGTTTAATTTTTATAAATGACGAGAAGTCTCCATTTTTACATATAGATAAAACTTGAACGAAGAAGTAGGACACAGATGGATAGTTAATTCGTTATCTCCGCGATGAGAATATTTCGTGCTACTGAACATATTTAACGAGAAAACTGTATATAAATGTTACATCGGTTTTGCAAATATAGCTGAATATGGCAATGTAGATAAGTGTAAGATATATGTACATCGGTAATGTATGACGATGCGACTGACCACATCAACGAGTGAAATACAACCCTAATGTTTACAGGACGATCTTAGATCGACCGTTACATTACGCACAGTCGTTATAGAAAGCGTGTTTGTCACGTAAAGTGTGTAAATCAATCACATTGAAAAGCCTCAAAGCCCTTGGATGCCGATTCTTTCTCTTTCTTTAAATAGAGATATCTATATTGCCTTCCAAAGCAGGCCTATAATACAAGTATACAGTGGCTTTGTTTTTATTATTGCAATCGCAGTTTCTTTGTATAAAATCTAATAAATAAATATAGAAAAGGTACATTAATTAAATCCGTAATGAAGTTTAAAAGAAACCGAGAAGGAACGTACATATTTTATTCTTTAAAAATAAAATATTTGTTTCGGATGGATAATGGATTTTACAGTGAACGTAATAATACATCACACTTTAAGAAGCTTTTCATAGCCGTCTTCTATTAAGAAAACGTACAATCAGATCAGCGATGTAGAAACCATTTCTATGATGAGTCACGACGTCAGTTATTTTGAAGCAGTTCTTTACAAATGTATCTGACTTTTTAAGAACAGTGTAACCTTAATTTTTCTGTTAATAATAAAAGATATGACCTTTTTGTAAGACAAAAAATTGTAATATCGAAATTTGAATGTTTAATCTTCTTTTTGCATAAACGATCGCTTTTTTTCTCATTACATACAAACGCAAAAGCAACTTGATTGTTTTATGTAGAAAAAAGAAACTAAACATTCAAAATTCGATATAATTGTTTCGTCTTATAGAAGACATCGTCTTATACAATATAACGCTAATTTTCTGATAGATCCTTGAGTGACATGTAGCTTTTAAACTTGGAAAACGATGCGGATGCTACTCGTTAAAACGTTCATTCAAATTGCTCCGAGAGTCTAGAGAAGCAGCAATTAGTGCGGCGTATTCACAATGCATCTACGTCACAGCGCATCGAGTGTATCGTTGAAGTTGAGATGATTCTTCTGTGAATAATTTTAACGGCCGTGCCAGAAAATTACCAATTTGTGGCAATCGAAATACAAAATAACAAGGAGTGAGAATATGAAGAAGCACGATTAAGAGAAATACAATCGATAAATAAAACGAGAGCGAAGTGAGAGAAAAACTTGCGCGTTCTCGTTGCCCCTGTTACTTGAATCAATTGAAACGAATCGTTTCGAGACTTTTGCGGACGAATTTACGATAATTGAATCAACCGGCGAAAGTGTTTCTTTTGATCGCAGGAATAAAGGCAGGCTTTTTCCCCATCCGCGAAAATTAAAGCTTTCCACGACAAGCGAAAACTTCACTCGTAAAGTTGCATGTACGCATCTAACTTCTCGGAGTAACAATTGCATTAACAACGTTAAGGGATGAGATAGCGTGGATTGTAATTACATTTGGCATGAAGAAGTGATATATTGCGAAATAAATTCTCGAGCTTCTTATCCCGTGTCTAAAATATTTTCCGGTATTCTGAGAAAGCGTTAATTGATTCCTTTCAATCGCGTCCGCGTAACAAAAAGGGGTCGTTGCTCCGTTTCCGATTTCAGGAAGCACTATGTCTTAGGTCGCCTTGTCAGATATCAAACCGTTAATTCCTGAACTGTTAGGACTGATGTGCATGCAAGGACAACTTCCGGGTGGGGGCGATCGGTCGCGTTACCAAAGCTGAAGTGTGGCGCGCGGGGCCAGATACGAGCAGAGTTCTATCCTTCGTGAAACGCGAATCGTGTGGCCAAACTTAAGCGTGGCCCGAAACGTTCGTTATGATATCAGACAACCGGCATGATTCACCGCGCCATGGCACGCGAGTGCATCCTAAATATCTTCCGAAATGAAGCGGACTTGATAGAGCGTTAACCGCTCCCGAGCGAGCCGCGTAACTTCCACGCGATGCGCGATGGCGCGATGGCACCGATTTAATAGATACGCGAAAACGGGGTAGAAATCGATAGTCGGACGAAAAACGTCGAAAAATCGGCGAACAGCTGAAATGAGGTAGGCAGCAGTTTTATCACTTTCAGGATAAATTCTTTTGGAGCAATTGAAAGAATACATTCGTAACAACAAATTCGTATTAACGTGTGCTTAGTACATAATGTGTGCTTAGTAAATAATAAATTAAATTTGAGTCGAATGTAATTTTCTTGAGTTAAATTGTTTAACTCTATCGTTTTAGTTAAATTAACAACGTAAATTAATGAAGTAGGAGCCCTATAGAAATAGTATAGTGGTGACCTATAGAAATGAGTAAATAACTCAAATTGATTATAATTTGACATTATCAATGTAACAATGTATATAAATAGAAGTACAAACAACAAGTGCCTTTACAATGGATATTCCATTTGTGTGTGTATTATTTATAATAGATTTTAATTATATTTAAAATGAATTTTAAAAAACATTTTATAGTAAAAAACTATTATTTACACCTAGAATTTGCAAATAATAATTTTTGTCTGACGGACACATTTGACGTACAATTTGTATCAGCGAAAGAAGAAAAACATTAATTAAGGCAAATGCGTAACGGTAAGTAATTGTTTACGTCCCGCGAATAGTGTCGTTTAAGTGATATCCTGAAGAAGGAACATAGAAGTGGAATTTCGTAATTGGAGTATATTATTTACATCGCGCAAACAATTTTGCAAAGAAGATATCGAAATGGAATTTTGTAGCTAGATTATTATTCACGCAGCGTAACTATCTATAATTAATACTATCTGTGTGCGTTTTAGCGTTTAATCGCACAATATTAATTAGAATAATAACTGTGATTATAATTAGCTTGTAATGAATACCTTCTGGTTTAATTTAATTGGACAACAGTTTTTATTATTTTTATACGTGCCGTTTTTTATAACGCTATTGTGTATTCATAAGAAAAAAATAGAGTTGCTCACGGCGAAATGAAGACTGCGAATCGTGAAAACGTGGAATCGATTCTCCACGGTACTAACCTAATTCTATGCACGTGCTCCGTTGGTGAGAGAAAACGTACTTGCGATTCACTCTCGATTACTTCCGCTACTCAATCCGAAGGATTTTGATCATTTAATACGATTATCGAATTATAATTCCTTTTTTAATAAGCACATCTTAATTGGCAAGCTCTTGACTAACGTCTGTGTTAACTTTCTCCACTTTGAATTTTTTTACATAAAAACAAAATATGAGAATAAAGTAATTATAATTATTTATTGCTACTATAATATGTATAACGATAAAAAAGTTGGCTACAAAATTTTATATTTCAAATTATTAGTAATGTATACGAAAAATAAACTCTTGAGTATTAGTTACATTTTATTAAATACTAAAAGTAATAATTAAAATAATAATTCAAAATGACGATCTTTAGTTTTGATACTTTAAAGAGTTTCGGGAATGCATTAACGATAGCTGCACATCTTTTTACACATAAATTCTCTGAGACAATCAATAGAACGAACTTAGTTCGTCAAACCAAAAGATTGTCAAGATGATAATCTTTTAGTGCAGTCTTTTTGGTATTTAATAAGGTATAATTAACATTTCAAAGTTTGTTTTTTTAAATATATGTTACTATTTAGATAACAAACTGACGTTGTTTAAAACATCAAAATGATGAAAAACAAGCTGATGTTAACATTATCACTTTGACGTTTTAAACAACGTTAGCTTGTTGTCTGGATAATGATTGGATAAACACACAAAATTTTGTGGCTAAAATTTTTGTCGCCTTATACATGTAAAAATAATATAATATTATAATTTAAATATAATACGTAATAATACACGTAATAATAATAAATAATTCGTAATATATAACGATATCGCCGTTTATTCTCTTGGTGTTATCCCTGTCATGCTTTGACACAACTCAGTGTATCGTAATCTATATTATATTATACTAATGCTGTTTAATCCAGTGGCTTACGGGGCCATCATTTTCTAGCTGCAGTATCAAGCATTTTGGTCAATGTTGTTAATGTTTTATACCATTAAATATAATTGCAACGATCAGACGATACAGTGTGAGTATCACGTGCGTATATATGTATGAATCCAACACTTCATTATCGACAGCTCATTGTTTATTTGTGCGAACACAGCAGATCCAAACGCACCAGAGCTTTTGTTGGAAATTCAGTGATACCGTAATGAAATTCCTGGTTCGTCACATTGCATGCACGTTCTTGCGTGCTGCCATTTATTCTCGGAGATCACTTTTCGTATTATTCCTTCATTTGATATCGTGGATTTGAATATTGATAATTAAATTATCAATTATTAGATTACGTAAAAAGGTTTTTTTTTTCTAATTTAACTTTGCAGTATTGACTTCTAGAATCATTGAATATAAAAGAATTTCTGTTAATTATGTCAATTATTGCCTAATACTTTCCGATATAATTATCGAATTATTTATTTCTTATCTTATCACTAAATCAATACGAATATCTGACTTTGAGAGAATGTTACTGCACAGAGTGTCACAGTGAAAATGTAATTCATCGCGATATAATTCCGCATTATTACATTTCTTTATCCTCTTACTTCCGTCTTACACTAGTCTCACGTTCTATGTACTGCAAAAACTACTGCCATATTTCGCCGAAATGGTACGTTAGAGGTTGCACTTTGCAGTCTCGCACGAGTTGCAAACAACCCTAGTATCGCGATTCTCTCTGTATATACTGGGCATCTCGGAACTGGCGGAAGCAGAGATAGCTTCGTACACAGTTTCCTCCGAAAAGCGATTTATAACGAACATAATATATCATCAGGAAAGAGTGTTGACTGTATTTTGAGAATAAAACTTCGCGATATACTTATATCTTACAATTAGAGGTTTACTGATTTGTTTATATCTCTATCTCTGATTTGTCTATATCTTTTTGTTAGTAGTTATTACGAAGAGCACGATAGAAAATAAAAGTTGTATTACTTTAAATGGATATCTTTGTTAAAGAAATAATATTTTATTATTTTAACTGATAATTTGTTGAAGAAAACTGATAAGTGTATTTTTATATTTTAGTATTTTAAATGCAAAATTTATTTTAATTAATGTAAATTGTAGTATAATTTAGGGAATAAAAAAAGTTTAACAATTAGTTAAAATGTTAATATAATAAAATAGAGACAAAGATGAGTTTCTTTTTTTTTGCTACAAAGCATCGCTTTTGTAGGGAATTAAGTTACTCTTCATAAAATTTTGAGATTGAGCAAAAAGCTTAATTGAACGTTTGAATATAAAATCACATTTCCTAGTGTTACAGACAAATTGGAGAAATTATTCAAACATTTTTAAGTGAATATTTATTTTATTACTCATTCGAATGCATCTACTTTAATTAATTTTATGATTCTCTTTTTCTTTTTTAAATATTTGGATATGAAAGTATTAAAAATTTGTGTCAATAACATTTATTCAATATGTCATTTATCGATTATTTTGTGCGTTATGTTTTCCATCAAGTTTTTTAAATATCTCATTTGCATTATTCGAAGCCATCATAATGACATGTAATTTTTTTCCGCTATACGCGATATAATATTCCAAACTAATTTTCTATATTATATGATTCTCTACACATTTCGAAATTTATTTTCTATATCTTGTAATCTATTTTGTCACATAATATAGGAATAAATATTAGGTTGAAAGGAAAATAGTGTCGTATTTTTAGGTCAAAATTGTATATACAATATATTCGTTAAAAATAAACGAAGTTTAAATTTTAAAAAAAGATTTTAAAAAAGTTTAAAATCTCTACTTTCAGAAGGTTGTTGTGTTTTTTGAGTTTTTGTGAGTTTAGTAATTTTTACATATATATAGAAAATTACGAGCACATGGATGGGAAATTTTCTTTTCACTTCATGAATTTGTCACGTGCCCAAAAAAGACTTACCAATTTTTCAATTTTCTAACGTAAAAATTTAAAGTTTTATCTACAAAATTATTTTTTAAACACTTAAACTACTAAGATACTTAGTAACTATAAGTTACTAAGATTTTTTTCCGTTACTGAGTTATCGCGAGTTAAATAAAAGGAGCATTTTGACTCCGATTGTTTTATTGAAATTTGAATTTCGTCCACTTTTAACGAATATATTTTATACCTATATAATTTCGAACAAACAAAATACGACATTAATTTCCTTTCAATCTAATAACGTGTTGAAAAATTCAGAAATTCGTGGGATTGATGGATTGGAGCAGGTAAAAGGGTAAAAATCCGTTGAGGGTTAAGAAACCTTACTCTCATGCTCTTTACGGTCGACAGTTTCAAAGAGTCCTGAAGGACGATACGAGCGCTTGTGTTGGGGCGAATCAAAAGTTACTGGTGGCGGGGGTGCTTCGAGACGGTTGGCTGGCTGGTGGGGGTGAACGTGCCAGCCTGTATAAGGCTCTGCCACGCGGTCGCACCGCCACAGTCAGTCTGGTCGAAAACATTCGTAGGCGAGAGAAATCGCGTGTCGTCACGACGCCGTCTTGGAGTTGATTTCACAACAACTGTCTTTATGATTTCGTGATATTGTCGGCAGTGTTATCGGCAAGTGTGAAAATTAATGTGAAAATCAAAGTTACGCTCAAGTCGCGTTAAGGAGAGATTTTGAACACAAGTGTGATCGAGCAAGTTTGATCTATCAGTTTTAATCCTCATATTTACTAAATATCCATTGATTGTTTTGTGACTGGAGCAATTATCTCCAGAGAGATCTTTGACTGTTGATCTGCGAAAATGTGTTGTGGCAAATAAAATGTGATTAATTTTCGTTTGTGACGAAATTAACGTCCACGTGCGTCCAGGATGCAGTTAGTCGCGTGGATGACGTTTCTTTGTTTTTCCTTCGTGAGATCGTTCCGTTTCTGATTCGCGATCCGATTCGCGAGAGATTATCTCGATCTCGCGATGCTGCGCTAACATTTCTACGCATGAGTGACTCTCATAATTCTCATTTCTGTCACCTTGGCTTCATCCGTGGGAACTCGCCGGAAGAGCATTCGTGTCACGTGATGACAACGTCGTCAGCTGACGGTCAGCGTCCTTCCTCGAGGTTGGTACTCCTTCCATATCCGTTACCGTCCATTCAATAGTCCATCTCTAATTAAACCGTCACGCTGGAGCGACCGCGTCGCGCCAATTAGTCCATCATGTCGAAACAAGGCGAAGCTTGAATTCACGTTTGGTGAATGTGCATAAAACCGCAGAGATTTTCCTGCTTCTAATGTTGATTTTAAATTCACGTGATCGTGTCGTTCATTGTCTGATTATGCTCGTTTTTGTCAATGTAGTTTAATTTTAATCTCGGTTCAACTAACTCTTCATTTTTTTTTTAGTTGAAAGAATCAGAAAAAGGTGAAGAGTTAGTTGTACCGAAATTAAAGTTTAATCTACGTTCGTAGAAACGGGCACTACGCGATATCCTTTTTTTTTATCACGCGGATTTTTTACGGCCTCAGTCGGAAATCCTTCAAACAAATATTCGGGACGACAAGCCAATGTACGGATCATGCTTGGCTATTTGTTCAGTTTGTGGAATCAAAACTCGTTCGATAAAATCCTTGGAGTACTCGAGTGATCGGCGTACAAATGGACAGCGTTAAAAAGCCTCTCAGGCAAATATTCGAAACAGAAAGTCAGCGTGCGGATCTTATCGAGAGAAGCCCAACTGTTTATTCAATTTGCGCCGCCGAACCGAAATTTATTCTATAAAAGCGCAAACTTTCAGCATGACGATGTTATTTTATTTCAGCAGAGTCGCACTATTATCGCATTATACATGCATTCTGTATATTTGTTTTCATGCGATAAAAGATTCCGTGATAAGATAAAGGATTCTCCACAAATTTAGGTAAAAAAATTAAAATTAAAGTTTAACATTAAAAAGGTAAAATGTTACATTAAATTTTTACATCAAATGACGATTTTTTCTGCGACGAATTCAATTTTTTCGCTTCAGTAAATATGGATCAACGTTCATTGCAGGCAAATTGCATGCTTTATTTCGCGCTTTTTTCCTTCAAACAGAGACACGCGAGCATCTCGTGCGTGTATGGTGAAAGAGTGCTACAGTTAATGAATTAGCCTTGTTTTATAGTTTGTCCGTATGTTACAATTAGTGTTGAGACATTAATCATTTTTATTATCGCCGAAGTGCGTATGGTCTGTGTACTGCAGCTGCGTTTTCACCCTTCCGATTAAATATTTTGCTAGTTCGGACTAGCGATATTCTTGGAGGGTATATGCGATCCATTAGCATTATCGTAGAATAAATAAAAATAATTGATTGCCGTAAGCTCTTCGATATAAATATGGAAAACTTTCATAAATTTCCGATCGCATATAATGTTTTTATGTAAAATCAAATTAAAGCTAGCTTGAAACATCAGTGCAAGCTTCGATGTATTTGTTTTCGAAAGATTTACTTTGAAACGATTTCATCCTTATGTATAATTTATAAAAAATATTTACATTTTTTATAAATATATGTATATTCCTATCTCTAAATGTAGGTATGTTTTATAAAAATATAAATTCCTATAGAAAATTATTTTCATCTTACACAATTAGTTGCCTACACTAACATAGCATTCTCTATTTGATGACTAATTAATTTTAATTGTGTAATTGAATTTACGTTATTTTATTAATAACTACTATTATTTTTATTTCGCTTCTTATACTGTCTCGCGTGTATCTCAAAAATTCTTAATATTTATAAAGTATATAATCAAAAATTCGTTTATGATTATTTGCAATTTTTTGGATCTGCGGTGCCAGAAATGAAAAAGTTAAAAATTTAATTTAACTTTATTGCAAAGCACTATGGAAGAGGCTTAGTAAAAAATAAACGATAATGTAAAGAATGTAATACCGCGCGATACCGTGAGTAATATTTTTGACATTATTAAAGTAGTAATGCGAGTGAATTGTGCATGTTCAATCTTCATTTTGCATAGCTCAACGATAATATAATGCGCGTCTCTGAAATTCGAGTAAACTTTCAAAATTACCACTCTATTTCATACGTTCCGTATATCTATGAATATTTCGAATAGATATTTCTACATTAAACAAAACATAACGCGATAACTTTATACATCAGTCTAGTTTACATTAGTTAAATTCCACAATCTGCAAAATTTTCTTTTTAATAACCACATTGTATTTATTACGTATTATTAACTTAAAATTGTGACAATGGCTGGAACGATAATTGATATTGCATTGAATTGTGAGTGTAAAAAAATTGATTTCTTATCATTTGAGTCTTGGAAACTTAGTTTGTCATAAATTTCACTTATTACTGTCACTCGCGTGAGACGTTTTTTATTGATACACAAAAAGGACAAGTTTGCTGAAGTATTAAAAATTTAGGTAGATACACAGAAAGAACAAATTTGTTGAAGTATTAAAATATTTAGATAGATACAGATCTGAAAATAATTTTGTTAAAATAATGTAGGGAACTCAAGCATTGTGTAAAAGTTTTGATATTCTAGCAATCAACTACGTCCTACGTAATTATTTTGATAGTCCAAAGTTATTTTCAGATCTGTATGTCTACCTAAAATTTTAGACACTTCAGCAAAACCGTTTTTTCCGTGTAATGAATACGAACAGTAATGAATAAAAATTCGAAAGAAAGTTTTGGATAGATTTACCGTACCGCGATAATGAATAATTTGATTCTCAACAATGAAATGGATTGTAGATGAATTGCTATGAGGCGAAGTCGTTGCAACAGCTATCACTGTCGCTATATATCATGTGACAAGAGAGCTTTCCGTTGGAAGAGAATCTATTTCATCCTTCGAAATACTAAACGCTGCGGAGTATATAAACTATGCAGCTAGAACGACGTGATAATTAATGATATGATAAAAGGGAATTGAGTAGTGCTCCTGAATGCGTCTTCTCAAGCGCAATAATTTGTGGCTTATGTAATGAAACCTTTCGTATTAAGGATATTTAAACGACTCTTTCCTTTTTGCCGAATTAATAACATAATTTTAATTTAATTTAACTGTGTATATTCAAGAGTTACGTTTACTTTATTTAAGAGATACATAGGAATGAATAAATACACAAACTATGAGGCACCAGCAAGTGCTGCTATTAATCCTCCTAGAAGGATTCAAATTATAGAATTGACTGACAAAACAAGACAGAACAATATATGGTGTATGGCGAAACTTAAACTCAAGCAGAATAAGAAAATATAAAATATTTATAACTAAAATTACAAAGATAATATATAACGCAATTAATAATTGTTTGATGATAACAAATTGACCGCCACATTACGAAAAAAAAGATAAAGAGGAGGAAGAAAGAAACGGATGAAAGAAAGTAATATAATATATATATTTGGTAGCAATGTAGGAGAATGACTGTAATGATAATTATGTAAATCTATCGTGGCCGTTGTAACCACTTTTCTGATATTTTACAGACATTTATATCTGAAGTACGACAGCACACACACACACACACACACACACACACACATTGCGATACTTTAGCTGGATAGATAACGACACGTGTTTCCATTAGGTTTTCGGTAGTTACGAGTCTATATGACATTTTATTTTATTATTTTCGATCCGGAAATAAATGGAGCGAGATAGCATCCCGAGAGGCTGTCACATTTGGGAGGAATTCCCTCGCAAAGGGGGTAAAAGCCGGCAACCTAGAAATGAAACAGCGTATATTTTTCGCGCGTGCGAAAAAGTTGCAAAACAATGTGAAAATTCATTTTACGACTTCCGGTGGGATTTCGCGGCGCAGTCGCGGTGACGATCAATAATTCCGCGAGAATATTCTCGTTAAATTCCAGTCACCTTTCTTATCGGCGCGTGCTCTCTTTCCCTCCATTTCAATTTCTCGTGATTTCATTTTCGCGACGATTCAATTCCAGAGTTAATCGACGTAGACACCGGCGGAAACGAGGCTGGAGATCGGTTACGGAAGGGACGGGATAGTCGGGGGAACGTCGTTAAAGGAATTGGCCAGAAAGTTCTGTCAAAAACTCGCGCTACAGGATACTACGAAGGATTCCTTAATATCGATTTCCAATTTCAGTTTGATATGTAACCCAAGAAACCTTAAACACTTTTTAATGCATACACAAAAAGGAAAAAAAAAAAAGAAAACACGAATCTTCAATTTGAACGAGGATAAAAGGATCGCCTAACAATTGTATCATTTTTTTATTCTCGTTTTACCGTGACAAAGAGCTTATTGCGTCCTATTCAGACGACAAATGGCATATTGTAAGGTGGTTTTTACATGTTTGTATATGTTTGAATGTTTGTTATAAAGTTTCGGTTATCTACCTCGCGAGGCACAATCATTTTAGCGTGTCTCTTGCTAGAAATCGTTCCCGGATGTTACCTAAACCAATAACGTTCGTGAGTTTATACGCATATTGCTATTAATAACGCTAGAGAGGGAGTGGAATCCATAAGCATAAGTGGAACCGCACGCGTAATAATTCGGCACACGTTGGAGACAAATGCGACTTTGAAAAGCTCCGATTTCCGAAATTGTAGACATATGAAAAAGAAAAATATTGTACACGGATAATCGGATTAGAAATTGCGTCCGGGCTTTTTTGTGCTTGCTGAGAGATTATCGTAACTATACAGTAACTAATTAAATTTAATATCGAATTATACCCGAATTATAATTTGTTTGAGTTATTTTTAATCATTTCTATATGTTACCACTGCTCCTACTCAATGTATTGTTAACTTAACTAAACGAGTTGAACAATTTAATACAGAAAATTTATTAAATTTAATTTCTATTTTTGATTAATTTATTTAATTTAGTTTATTATTAATTTTAGTTAATTATTTACTAATATTAATAATATAATTAATAATTTAATTTTAGTTTATTATTTACTAAATACATATATAATGTAGATGTGTTGTTTACTTTGAAATTAACCACAGAAATGGATTGATTTGCAATTTGACACATTAAATTTAAAAATAACAAAATGATATTTAACTCAAGAGTTGAATTATCACTGCTTTTTTGATATCTAACAATGTATAGTTGCGTAAATCCTAATATAATATTTCTAATTGCACTATGCTTAGCCAAAACAAAAGTCTTAAAAGGATGATTTAATAAGTATATATACAATGCTTTTCTATTTTTTAATGCAATTATCACTATTTTTTTAATAATCCGCATATAATTTATATTTCAGTAAAACAATGAATTTTGCAGAAACTGCTTTAATCAAACAAGATTATACCATATTAATAACGAAAAATTCTTACGTATTTAAGAAATAAGAAGAAATCACCTTATTTTTAGAAAAATTAAACTAATTGATTTCAACATATAATAAAATATTACACAACGAAAATTTAAAAATTTCTATACATTATATTATATTCTCCAATAATTGAACTAGGAAAAGTACAGCAGGTATTGTGGCATGAAATCATGCACAATGCAGAACCGTGGTCAGTCTATGGTTGTGCAGATTTGCTCTGTGAATCAGTACTTCCGCTTACTTTGACGGATTAATTTAAATCCTCCCCCCGAATAAATCACGCGCTCGGTAATCGCGAACACCGGCAAAATTAGCACAAACGCCGCATAAGCTGGACAGCGGCGATATGCCAATGGGCGAACGATTTTTGGCGGGCAGCGTGTTTTTTCGGGGATGAAGTTAATTTGTTTGCCGAAACGATGCGACGAATTCAGAATTTATGATCTCCGTTTATTTCATTGCCGTACATTTCAGCCACGTGCGCAAATCCTGTTCTCATTTAGGAATTTTAATCGATATATCTACTTTTATGCAAAGACAGAGAAAGCTTTAAAAATCGCCAGTAATCAATTTGGAATTTTCACCAACGAATTTCGTGCAAACAAATGCGCGATCAATAGTATAACTTTTTGTAATAAAATCCAGATTAATTTTTATCGATTTTTAGATACATTTTATGTATATTTTGATTTGATTAAATAGCGAACAATAAGTGAACTACAGCGTGAGTGTTTGGATATTTGTAATGTAATAACATCCGATCGATCAAACAATTACAAATGACAGTAACTGAAAGAGACACATATGTGGCTTCAATGTCAATCAAGTATAATAGATACGGAATTGTATACACAATGTTAATTTAGTCTTCAAACATTCTGCTTTTCTAATATTTTAACAAAACGCTATTAATATTTTATTCATTTTAATATTAAAATAGCATTTATGATTTTTAAATACAAAAAAAAATAAATGCATAGATATTTATTTAAAATTTAATTTTACGTGTCAACCGTTTTGAATACATCTTCGTATATCGTATCAGGAACCACAATTGCGTTGGGTTAACCATTGCAATGCGGACAGCCAATCCCTTGACATCGGCGTAATCTGGTACCATCAGGCACCACCGCGAGTTTTCCTACCGAGAATAAATTTCCACCCGCATCCATTTTCAAAAATCGTCTCGGGATTCTGTCGCCCTCACTTTGAAAAATAATTCTCCGGGCTTCATCGCGCACAATGAAGTGGCTCATCGCAGTTTATGATTATTTGCGCGAACGATATTGACCTGATCTGGGAAATTGTTATCGCTTTCGAGAAACTTAATTTGGTGATTTCTCGGTCGCATGCCTTTACTCGCGTCCGCCGATTTTCCCCTTATTCGGCTCCATCTCGTCCTAATAATTTGAGTCTCGAGTAATTGAAGTCTACCGCCTCCTTTTCACCCCCTGCAATCAAAAATATAGGAATCTTCGTTACTCCACGTACGTTTTGTTCACTTTTCTTGGAAGGATATTTATCATTGTTTGCAACTCTTCTCAAGATCATCTCGCGATAATTATTGATCCGTTTGACAGAGAATATGATGAAAGGAATTTTTTTCTCCCTGGAAAATTAGGAGTCTCAGAGACTGAAAGGACGCTCGCACATTTTTTCATCATAACCATCAGCTGATTCAGGATTTTTTCCTCTTGATTGCCATTATAATCGATTATTTTATTCCTACCACATGAAACGTTTCTAAATTTATTTAAATTAAATTAATTTTCCACACACACACACA
>NW_017304406.1:512895-516878 GCF_001594115.1 Trachymyrmex septentrionalis | reverse complement strand
CACACACACACACACACACACACACACACACACACACACACACACACACACATACACAAATATTTTAGAAGCTATTTCCGAAATTCGTGATAACGTCAATGAAATATTAACAACTTGATATTTCATATTGAACCATCACATATTAAGGGCTTCCATATTTTTTGCACTATTCTTGCGTTACGTAAAATTTAAAAATGTTCTCTGTAAAATAAAATAAAAGAATATATTTTCTATTGGTCTCTTTTTAGAAACATATAGTTAAAATTCATATGGAATGTATTATATATTAAAATATCTTATCTTAGACATATATCTTTTTCTCGTGTATCTATATAAGGCTTCTCAAATCCATTCTCTATCATATAGTAAACGGATAAATGTGGACGAAAGTAATCTCGCTTAATACATCTTTGTAAGACTTGTCATTATTCAACAACCCTCTTTACAAACTCGTCCGTCTTCTCTCTCTACTTTCGACGAATATTATCGAGTAGTTGCAGTCGAAGTTTGGCAAATCGATCACGCCGTGTATGCGAAGCACACGTATAAAGTGGCGCGTGTATCATCGACCCTCGGTAACAATAATCTTAAACGATTAAAGCTCGCCGAAAGCTCGCCGCTTTCGCTCTCATTTCCTCTCTCTTCTCTGTCTCTTTCTTCGCCTAAATTTCGGAATAGTTAATTAATTGATGGATTCAAAATTAAGTTGTATGAATATCTATTACAAGTCGTAATATCGTAAATGACAGCCGTTTGATTGCTTTGATTTGCTTTTGTGTTGGATGTATATGTACTATAATGTACTTAATACGTCTTTACGCTATTCTAATATTGTATGTGATTTTTTACATCACAATATTTGTTTTATATTTCATTTTATCCTGTTCTATCAGACAGTTTTTTATATTTTATTTACTAATGCTGATATTTACTAATGTTTAATAAATTCCAATATTTGCCGATTTATCTTTATTTAATGTTTTCTTGTATAATACTGTTATAAAATTCATTTCTTACTTTCAATTTGAACATGCATAACGCACACATACATATATATATTTATTTAGTTAGATATATTGTATCTGTATTTTTTCTGTACTATATCAAAATGTTTCTTCTTACATTTCTGTATCTGTTATGCGCCTGAGAGGATGTCAGCTCAGGGCGTTTTAAATAAATGCAAGCTCTCTCTCTCTCTCTCTCTCTCTCTCTCTCTCCCCCCTCTATCTGTCTGTCTGTCTGTCTCTTTCTCTCTTATTGTATTCTATCTCATTTTACTCACTCATATTCGCTTTCTGCGATTACTTCTGTCTATTCAAAATTCGCTTATTGTTTTATTCTAGTTTTTTTTTGTAGTTTCTAGAAGATTTGCCCTTGAACTTTTAATAAATGCTTTATCTCTCTCTCTCTCTCTCTCTCTCTCTCTCTCTCTTTCTTTCACGCACACGATAAACTCAATCTTAAGTTCAATAGTTATATAATAATATGTCATCCGCAACTATATATGATGAAGTTACAATATTGAAAATCCCTTTCATCGTGTCGGTGTATGATTTTGATCGACGTGACCCGAAGCGCGCTGACTATGCTCTTTCGTTATAGAAATAATCCTGAGCGCGAAGAGATCTTCATGCTTTTCTCTCCTGTCTCTCATTGTCGAGATAAAACATCTATGATATATTTCGATGCAGAAATGACAGGTCTTGGAGTAGGTCTTGTCCGAATCTCATTTTTTTCATACTATTCATAAGAATCGATATACTCTTTATTACATTTCCCTTCTGAGTATCTATGGATATTCGTGACTTTTTATTTCTCGTGAAACTTCTTTATTATTCTCATTTGGAGACTGAAACTCTAGGTATCATTCTTTCCACTGCGTTTAAGCCGAAATTTAAATCTTATTTGTGAAATTCAAGTTATTAAAATTGAAATTGTGAATTCTTTAGGATGTCTTATAGGTATATGAGAGAAAAGTATTCTTTTAGAACATGAAATTTTAATATCATGCATGTTAGATTAATTTTAATAATATATATCTCTAATAATATATCTCTAAAGAAATTTTCTGTAAAGTTTCTGTAAAGAATATTTTCTCTCTAAAGAAAAGTTTCTGCACATTTTTTTTTATTTCTTTCATATATCATCTTATTCGTAATCTATTTTCCGTAGACTTTGGATGACTGTATGATCACATATGAATACATATGAATACATATGAAGGTGACACTGTCGCTTTTTGTTATTCTTATTGCAATTGAAGTTTCGGAATCCGGTAAACAAGAAAAGAAACCGGGACAGACATATCGATTAGAACCGCGTGATATAAAGCGCAAGGTGACAGCACTTTGGCACTTGGGCACAAAAATGTTGTGGATGTTTTGACGTTTATCTTGAAAACGGAGGGACTCTTTTCCAATGCTTACCCTGTCGATTGAACGTCGAGGAACATGACGATTACATACTCGAACAACATTAAAGTGGCACCGTAATACCATTACATAGTGCATCAATAGACCTACTCGATGTCGATCAACATTACAGGCGCTTTGTTGTGAGATGACTGACATAAGTTAAACTGCGATCATATATATTAAACTCTACCATTGCGATAATTAAAATGTAATACAATTTTATTTTATATTATTGATTTTTATCTTTATATGTACAATTCTTTCTCTTCGATTACGTCCTATGCACAGTCACATGTACAGTCACAAAAGTAATTTTATAATACTATTATATCGATAATTTCTTCAAACTGTTGATGACACGAAAAGAAGAAGAGGTTTTTGCTGAAATATCTGAAAATTTAATTTATATGTATATAAATACACACACACACACACACACACACACACACACACAGAGGGTGTCCCAAAATTTGAGAACAATATTATTACAACGTTTTCACAATAGTTGACAAGATATTAATTATTAAATATTGCTGAATATTGGTTTTCAATAATTTTTTACTCAAGTATTATCAACTTTGCAGAAAAACAACAAGAGACAAATATTGTTTATTTTCTTCTTATATAGCTCTAACAATTTTTTCAGAATTTTTTATTAACTTCAGTACTACATTTTTTAATTGGAAAATTGCAAAATAATAGAGGATTTTTTGACTTTATTTTTCACAAAGTTTTACGCTGTAATAATATTGTCCTCGAATTTTGACACTCTGTATAAGATGTAGATTTGAGAATAATTTTGTGTGGACCATCAAAGTATGTAATTATGTAGAACGCTTAAATTAAGTAAATGTTAAAACTTTTATTAATCGTTTTCTGCAGCGTCGTTATTAACGCCTAAGCATTCTATACAATTTTGATAATTAAACAAAATTATTATCAGATCTGTATTTAGCTAAATTTTTAGATGCTTCAAAAAACGCAAAATCGTCTTTCTGCAGATGTTTGTGATTCCACGCACGCATTATGACACTGGTAATTTCACACTTAGTTGTTCAAGTATAAATATAAACTCAGCTATAATGCATATGTAAAATTGTAATTTTTCGTACTTGGACAACAGTTTGAAGAAATCGATATATGGCGCAATGTACGTTCAATTAACTTTGTCATTATAATATACATTCTTATAACATTTTCACGAAGAATTTAACGAACGTGTTCTTACAAACAGCCGCTTTGAAATTATAGTCACGAAACAAATTGTCCGAACAGTGCGCCATTAAAATCGATTATTTCTTTAAACTAACAGTTATGCACGCATTTGCGACATTAGTACTTTATATTTATATTTAGACAAATAGGTAATTGTGAAACTACTGTTATCACACATTAGTTTGAAAAAATTATTGATATAATGGCACATTATCCGGACAGTTAATTTCGTGACTATATAACTTATTATTATACCTAGTATTGTATTAGGTGTACAAAAAAGTTCTGAGCTTTTTTTTGTAAAATTCAATCTTTATTTAAAAACAAACGAAAAAATATGGCTTGCTGCGTAAC
>NW_017304406.1:491394-512795 GCF_001594115.1 Trachymyrmex septentrionalis | reverse complement strand
TAAAAAAACGCAATTTTACAATTATAATGATAGTTAACTAAAGAAAATACACAGAATAATGCATTACTGTGAAAAAAATATCAGATATTCTTGACATTGTTATTCTGAAAGAAACTTTACAAATCATCGAGTACACCGCTGACCAAAATTGTGTACTCAATGCTTACTAATGCCCAGTAATGTCTAAGTAATGCTCAATTTTTATGTCCAATAATGCCTTAATAATGCCCAAATTAATGCTCTAATAATACCCACTAATGCCTTAGTAATGCATAACTTCATACTGCTTATTATATAATACACAATTCTCTTAAGTAATGCCCTCTAATTCCCAGTAATTCCTCAAATTTGTACAGCATAATGCCCTCAGCGATTTACCTCTTGTACGTAACGTTATCCGTCACAAATCTAATTCAATTAGATTAATAACTTTTCGAGATCTTCCGGAAATAAAGTATTATAGCATATATTACGAACGCTGACGATTGATAGCCAGACTCGGATATTTCGACGTCTCTCTTCACATTTTTCTGCTCATTTTGCTCTTACGACAACAGCATGCTTTGAGATTCGCGACAAAGTCCTGAATCCTGACACCCTCTCCCAGCACGTCTCGAAACATTATCGTTGAAAAAGTTTCATATAATCGCGTTATGAGGGCGCAGGTGCGGAAAAGTACCTTACCTCACGAGTACATTGCTTGAAATTCCAGTGTGATAAATTTTATTTCTAGTTGCCAGCACTCGCGAGAGAATTCTACTTTTTATTACTCTACTTTTTATCTTATCACTATTATAGTTAATAATACATTTGTATACATTTAAAATATTATCCACTTTGAAAGCATATTTGTTTATTTTTTACATGAAATGATCGAATAATACAATCGAATTTTTAATACATATAATACATAAAATTTTTAATATCTTTATAAGCATAATGAATAATACAATATCGATTTCCAAGATAAGTGACACTAAAAAGGGAACAAAATGAACATTGGCAAGCACTTGATATTCACACGTGGTCTTCACGTAAAGTAGACCTTTCATGCACATGTTGGCTGATTGCCAGATACAGATTCGCTTCGGGGTTGAATCCGAAACGGATGTTGTCTGGATGATTAATGTGACGGTGTGCATTGACACTGGCTGGCCTCGCTATCATGCTTGTATCTGTTATCTTCTCGATTTTGAGTCCGTCTACGCCTGGAATCGCAAAAAAAGAATTATTATTGCACATTAGTGACAAGTTTTTATTTTTTAAACGTAATTTATTAAATTTAGATTTAGAAAAGATATTAAATATGTCTACTTTTAATCACAGGCTTCGTATGATTAATCGCCTATTTAGGAAAAATTGCAGTCACAGTGAAACAAGAAATCGGATATCGATATGTATTTAATCCCTTAATTAATCTACAAAAATCTATGAGTCAAGTCAGTATGCGCGTCAGTCTGTTTTCTCTTTTCTTTAACATGAATATTTATGAAGAGCATGCTCATTTATGAACTCCCTGCACGCGAATATTAAAACATGAAAATTTTCATTGACTCTGATTTTACATCGATTTTGCTTTATAATGAATTTCGAAACTTTGATTTTAATTATTTATGTATTTAAGATATTTTTTATCCGCGATGTCATAGATAACATTATTACCTCGCCGTGTTAAAAAAATTTGATCGGATTCAGTTTTCAAAACAACTGAATTAAAAAAGTACAGATTTTTCTAATTAATAAACGTTCCAAGAGGGTTTAAGCAAATTTTGATGAGAAATAGGGTAACTCTGGTATATACGCCGCACCTATCAAAAACTTAATTTATTAAGTATCATTTACTGTGTTTATAATGAACTATATCAGTAAAAACTTTGAACTGTCTACTACTTATGAAAAAAATATTAGAAATCCGAAATATTTATTTTTATATTAAAAAATAAACTTTTTGAAACCCTTGCATTTTTGTCGTATATCTTAGGGGTGGGATATATGGCTACTCATAGGAGCGGGAATATGTATGGCTCATAAAAAATTTATAAATAATGCATATAAATAAGACACGATAACATAATGACACTTAATATAATGATAACTTATAAAATGTGTTTATAAAGTTTTATTAAGAAATAAGAATAGTAAATATGTATATGAAGTAATAAATAATAATTCGAATTTTTCTATATTACAAGTGTTATGACATGAGGTATATATTTCATATAATGCGTTTATTTCATTTAGTGCACTGAATTCAATCTGCGTATTTTGTATGCTTTGGGCATAAATCTCGCTCGCTAAAAACGCCGTATATCTCAAATAGGTGGGATATACAAGACAACAAACTAAACAAAGAATACGAAAGCAAAGCACTTGTATTTAGATACACAACATGCTTTACTATTTCACTACACGTATGTATCACGAAATAACCACTAAGTCTTTTGTACGCCCTACAGTAATTACGTTTTATGTAGATTATAATTTATGATGGCGTTACTTCTTACAGTGACAAATATCGATTAAACTTACAATAATTTCATTAGTACTAACAGTAAGAAGCTGAAATTAACACAATACTAATATAACATAAAGGCATATAACAGAATAGTTGTGAGAAAATTACCTCCACTTCTTCTATTTTTTCTGACTTTTGTGGCATAAATCCCAGTGCGGCATATTTGCCGGAATTATCCTAATTGTGGAAGATAGTCAGGTCTAATTAATTGAAATTTGCTGTATGAAAATCGTCTACATAAGAACTTTTTTCAAAGCTGATTTCCGTACAAATTACGAGTATGATAGGAAAAAGTAGAAAAAATATTATTTATGGCAGTATAATCTATTTATTCTCGAAAGCGATTAGATTAAGAAAGAGAATGATTCTCTTGAGAAAGGGAAATACGTCTCATCTCTCTCTCTCTCTCTCTCTCTCTCTCTCTCTCTCTCTCAAATAGTTTTTAAACTGTTTTCAAATAGTAGATAAATAAGATACATAATCGAAAATAAGAGCGACAGCTGATGCACGTAAAAGGCGCGACAACAGCTAAAAGACTGATTGAAGCCAAATCTGAATAAATTCTAGTAACCTTAAATAACCTTAAATAAGAATGGAATAATAACATATTTGAACCATGATGGTATAGATTGTGTGTGTGTGTGTGTGTGTGTGTGTGTGTGTGTGTGTGTGTGTGTGTGTGTATATAGTACAATACGAGAAAGATAATTACAATAGAGAAGTATCTCCATTCTCTTTACATTTTGCGAGACATTACGTTTGTGCGTAAAAAAGCAGAATAGAGATCAAACAGAAAGGAGAATTATCGGTGCTCCCGCAGCAATTTAATCACGGAATCGTAAGCTTTCCTCCTCGTCACTCTTATTGTATCGTTTCCCTTCTTTCTCTCTCCAATTTAAAATCGAATCCATGACGCAGTAAGCCCCGATATTTTAAATACGGTTACGTATTATTGCCTTTGATTTGCCAAAGGTTGGACGATATATCCTATCGTATTAAATGGTTCTTCCACAATTAAATGTAGTATTTGCGAACGAAACCGTTTCTCTCCCGAAGACTCTTCAAACGGTGCTCTCAAAGCCTCTCCCATTTATCTTAACTTTTTTTATTGCTATATGGCGGAGTCGGTTTTCATGAACTATAAATTTTCTTTAATTTATGACTGTCTGTTCTCATTCTCACGATATTTTAAATATCGTAATGAAAAGTTATACGAACATTGTTTCTAAATCCGAATACTCTCTTTATAATGTCTGTGAAATATTTAAAAAATATATATCTTTTTATTCATAAATATCGGTCATATCGATACTGATTTTTAAGATGCATAACTTGTTTTAGTTCTATAAAAATATCTCGTACAATTTTGTCGTAAACTCATTTTCCACATTGGAAGCTTTTTCCCTGCTTTTTCTCCAAGATATCACCTTAGATATTCTAATTTTGGCATTAGCGACGATAAGACCGGAGAAATTGCGAGCAAGCGGTGAGTAGCACCTCGGTGGAAATGTCATTATAACGTTGTCCGTGATACACGCGCGTCGTCCGTAGTAAAACGCTTCACCTTATGCTCCGGAGAAGCTATGGACCATAAAGAACGGATAATAAGATCGCTGTAATGAATAACATCGAGAAACGACGTAAGCATTTATCGTCCAGTAGTCGTGGAAAGCAATTTCTCCGCATTAAGCTTGCGCACGTCGCTGCCCGAATCTACGTGCTTTGTTTGTTTCCCATGCGATTATCATTCGTTGCAGCAGTGTCAGCGCTCTAATTGCGGTGACCTATCAGATTTTAATTAAAACATCATTTTCCACGATTTTCAGATTAAAAAGATAAACGCGCGCAGTGAATGAATTCATCACGTATTGACCGCAGTCGTTTGTGAAAACAGCACAAAATATCTTGGAGAGAAAATTTTCGTAAATTCTTCAAATTTTTATAATTATTGCTTCGTTTTTGTATTTTTGTTTTAAATCATTCAACTGCAGTTATATATAAGAGCTTTAACTTAAAATTAATTCGCGCGAATTATATACGAAAAGAATGATTTTCCTAAAAGTTTAATTAAATACAGATCTGAAAATAATGTTGGATTGTTCGCAAATATTAATTAACCGGCTCAAATTCGTTGCTAGAATGTCAAAACTTTTTACAACCTTGGGCATCATGCTTATTATTTTCACATAATTATTCTTATGTAATTATTTTGACGGCCCAGCAAACAGATCTGTATCTAAATTTTTAGATATTTCAGCAAAAGTGTTTTTTTTTGTGCAGATAATAAATGCTAAAAATAGAAAAGTCGCTGTACAAATGTCATTGTCATTCGTTCTCATGGATCGTTTATAGATATAGAGAAAATTGATGCGGGATGTTGCTCACAAAGAGACAAGGGATGAAAGAGAATTTTTATGAAAAACAAATGATCTCGAGAGCAACCGCGCGGCAGTTTTAAAGTGTCTCGAAATCGTATGCCAGTGCCAAGGAGAGAAAGAGATAGAATGGGGAATCTTTCTCCATTGCTCTCCACCGCTGCTCCATTTCGAGAAGCCTCACACACAAAATTTTTCGCCTATAATCCCTAATTAATATTCGATGGTCGCGCATGTTCGCTGAATCCACTAGCGATGGTAGCTGACTCACTCGTCCCTGAATAGCTATCAATCGGATAATGTCTCCCGTAGTGCTCGCGTCGACGAATGATTATCGATTAGTGATTAGTTGCCGAGAATTGTGCGAAATTTTTGTGCCTTGTGACCTTAATTAGTATTTCATTAGCACCTCCGATATTCGGGGAATTCATTTTTCAACAATAAATCTCGGCAATACATCAGGCTGCCAGTTACAGTCTTCCGTCAAATTTCTTTTAACACAGCGGTTTCAGAATAATTAAAAATTATAGGGGTGAAGAATATTTGAATTAATTTGTATATTGAGTACAAAAGAATAAGTATTAAAAGGACGCGAATTGCGTCAAGGGGATGGAGTGATGAATAAATCAATGTAGTTAAACAAAGCTTTAATTAAAATTCAACGACGTTTGTCTCGCTATTTATTAATAAATAATTTCGTTTTATCAAAGCTGTTCGATGACTTTGATACGGTAATCTTCAATGAAACAGGCAAAATTGAGAGAAGGTCTATTATTATATGTAATATCAATATTATATAAAATTAATAATCAATATATCTTTGTGAAGCTATCGATATCTATTTCAATGTATTGTACATACAGGATGATCGTAAGATATAATTTAACCAGGGCTTGGTAAAATAACTGATATGACTTATTGAAAATAAAAAATATAAAATAAGTTTCAAAAATTTATTTAAAATATAAAATTGTAAGAGTCGATAAAGTAACTGATACGACTTATTTGAAATAAAAAATATAAAATAGGTTTCAAGAACTTATTTAAAATATTAAATAAGAAAATACATTTATTTATTTAAAATATAGAATAACTTTTATTTAAAATAGAAAAATAACTTGTCTTTTATTTTAAACAAGTTTTTGAAGGCAATTTCTTATTTTAAATAAGAAATTGATTTCGAAAACTTACTTAAAATAAAAAATAAAAAATATGTACTTTAAATAAACATTTCAAATAGTAAACACAAAATTTTATTGATTTTTAATAAGTCAAGGCTTATTAAGAATGATTATATTGCGTTGCATGTATAGGAGCCTATTTTTTTATTTTTAATGATTTTGTTTATTTGAATATATGAATATACATTTATAAGTATAACATTTCAGTTTTTTAATAACTATAGTTTATAATTAATATTTAATAGTATTAACCCTTTGCGAACCACAAGTAGAAAATTGAAACGGATCATATATGGGTATATCTTGTACTCCATACATGCTATACTTCATCATAAATATACTATAATTTAACTACTAATTGTCACTTTTATTGACGGATCGGTAACATAACTGATACAATTTATTTAAAATGAAAAATATAAAATAGGTTCCAGAAAATTATTTAAAATATAAAATCGATAACAAAACTGATACAACTTACTTAAAATAAAAAATATAAAATAAGTTCCAAAAACTTATTTAAAATATTAAATAAGAAATAGGCCAGAAGAAATTATTTAAAATAATAAATATTAAATAACGCGTTTTAATTTATTCTTTATTTAAAATATATATTTTTTATTTGAAATAAGCCCTGAATTAAACCTATAAACAAAATTTGATTGTTACATGACAATAGCAATAAATATTGAATATAATATAAAAATTTAATTATTACGTCTTATGTCAAATAAGATTCTTCTGTTCTTCCTTTATTGCTGCAGTAAATAATCATTTAATGTAACCTATATGTACGCACATTGTTACGTAAATCGACCATATGTTTATAACAGATGAGCGAGTATCTAGTTTTAGGTCGTGTGGGTTAAAGATCTCAAAAAGTGATCTCTACGTACGAGAATCTCGCAATTCAGTTCTTTTTTTTTCTGTTATCACGCGTTTTTAGTCAAACGAGACAAAGTTCAATGATATTGACGGAGTATATTGATTTCGAAATTCTTCGTCGTGATCGACAGTCACCCCGATTTACGCATTTGACAAATTGTTTGATGACTTGCTATATTAATTTATTATAAAATTGTTATTCGTTACTTCTATTAGATTTTGTCAGATATATTATTAATGTTTACGTCGTTATTTCAACGCGATGCAACGTAATATGCATTTGAGCGTGGTAATAATCCGAAAACCAAAGTCTTTACTGTGAGTAATAGTCACCGGAAGTTCCGCAAATTCTGTCGATCCAAACTTTACTTAGCGGGACCAGTTGGAACCAAGGCTGTATAGATAAGGTTACCACCTACGGAAGATCGAAACTCGACGCCAGCGACGAAAAGGCAAAAGTTCCCACCGTAATGATGCTGAAACGACGACCTACTTTACAAACTCTGTTGAGATTCGTGGAAATCCCGTTTAAAGAATCCGAATATTTTGTCTAATCAAAAAACAAATCGATCAATTTTTCTCAGCTTGTCTTCGTGGATCACCGTAACAGTTTTTGCAAACTTAAGTAAACTCATAATTTTTAAACTCTTGAAACTTTGTGTGAATCTTAGATTTGAAAAAATTATTGTGATATTTCTACATTTGCGTCTCCAAATTTTTTCTTTATACACTTTATACCTTTCCAAAGTTTGCGGTAAATTTTTGTTGAACGTAACTTTTATCATACACAACTTTTCCATCAATTTTTACAATACATTCAAGTAACAAGGAATAAATAACGATCTCTATGTGTTTTTGCAAAGATATCTTTCGTCTCTCATTCCTTCTAGTTAACTTCCTTTGAACCCACGCGTGGAAGGGCGGAAGAAAAATAAGAAAGGAGAACAATAGATGTGGGTTGACGAAATACCGAATGTCTCATTTCTTTTGTGTGTGTGTGTGTGTGTGTGTGTGTGTGTGTGTGTGTGTGTGTGTGTCTTGAACTATTATGGTGATACTATAAATTAGGTAGAATAAAAATTAGGCACGTAATATTAGATATAATACAATAAAAATTACACACGTAAATAAAATACACTGTTAAAAATAAAATGTTAATTTTAACTTAAAGACGTGAACTTTCTGAGACATGCAAAAATGTTAATATTAACATTTTTGCATGTCTCAAAAAGTCTTTATTTTACTTTTAACAGTGTACACTAAGAGAAAAGTGTTTGGTATATTTGTGACTATAATTACATGGTAAAATGACTATAGTTTGGAGCTTTGTTTTTATAATTATTATTGCTATAATTAGTAATTGTTTTCGGGAATGACCATATATACTTTTTAATATACATAACTATAAACATAATTATCATTACTAATATTATAGTGGTAATAAAAATGGAACTTTTAATTATAATTATTTACTATACAATTATAGCCATAAATACCAAAAATTTTTTTTTAGTTTATAATAGAAGTAATACATATAATTGCAAGAAACACTATAAGTATTTAATAAGAGCAAACAGATTTTTAACACAAGTTTAATGTCTCACAGAATATCTCACAAAGAAACTTCAATCTTAATATTAATGATGCAAAGTGGAAGCTTCAAAATTGAATGACAAGCATAGAAAAATATTCTGACATAATAAATATTCTGACAAAAAATAGGACGTTCTGAGATACTCAGATGCGCAAAAAATAAACTATTATATATGAAACGGAACACATTCTTTCATATTTAAAATACTTACCGAAGAAATGAAGAATAGGAAGCCTTACTTTTAGTCATGAGTTCTGTTCCTCAGTAAAAGAGGAGGGTTGGAATTAGTAATTCAAGAAAAGACTCGTGAGATCCGATAACGACGAAAAGAATGAATGATTTTCGCGGTTTCGTACATGCACATTAGATGTGCACGTGCACGATTGCAGCGTTGGTCGATGTGTCATGCCCGCGCCCAGTTGATGTGTCATACATATGTGTCTCTTTGTGAAGTAAGGTGGGAACGACCCACCTCTCGCGAAGCCATCCGCCTTATAAGGGCGCTGTTGCACTTAAGGCGATACTGGATACATATATACGTGCAGAAATTGGATTCTGTACGTATATTCAATAATAAATAATTCTATATATACATTCAACAATAGATTAAAACTAATCAATAAAGTTACAAAACTAATCAAGACAGATAATTTTCATTTAATGCCGATATTTTTCTTTTTTTTTTTGTGATATTCAATACAGCTTTTTGCTTACACAACTAATCACGCAGTTCAGCAGCTTTGTTCTCGTAAAGGACGAAAATAATCCGTATCTATTCTCTAAAATCTTTGAAGCGATATCTTTAAAAAGAGAAATCTCACTCTTACAAATTAACAGTTAAGCCTCTCTTTTCTAACACTGGCACAATTATCATTCCTTGTCACTTTTTGCCACTCTTTAGAATTAGATTTCACTCCAAAGATTTTAAAGAGTCGCGTTTAATGAGATTTTTGCGGATGTGAAAATACCGTTAATATTTTGTTATTGTATGTAACTGGTAGGCGAATTTTCATAGATAATAGTAATTAGGAAACATCCGTGTCGTAGGAAGTTTCAAGTCAGAAAGCGTCGTTGCAACATATTTGCATAGAAAATAATTGGTATTGTTGTATAATCATATACCATCGCCAAGAAATAATTATAGTATGAAATTGTTGATTAATTTATGAACCATGAGAAAAATATGAAGAATTGAAAACGACACTATTAAAGATGTAACATAAAACAAGACAAGAGAAAGGCAGCATTACATTACTGATAATTTTTTAATTATGAAATAGTAGAAATTTACGAAGCTTCGTTTAACTATTAGAAATACGAACATATAAGATTTTATTTTTAATTATACTTTATTAATTTTTTATTTTAAGCTGTATTTAAATTAGAATTTTATTATTTTAAATTTATTTATAAAAATGCTTAAAATAAAATCTTGGAATATTGTGAATAAGGAAAATAACACTTAATTGAACTTTTATCAGATAAAAACAATTCAATCTGTTAAGAAATCTGTTTAAAATTTTTAAAATAATTGAACATCTTTAATTATATCTTTTATTTAATATATTTTTTTTAATTATCAAATATTGTACTTAATTCGAATTTAACATGAGATAAAATATATTTAGGTTAATTGTCTTATTCTTCGAAGTGCGTAACCATAATTCATACTGTCAGTCTTGAATACCTTACAGAGATCTCATACTCAGTTAAAGATGTCAAGGGAACTATGTACCGCTTAGTAAAATCGCTTTTACGACGCTCTCAGCTTGAATTGGCAAATTGACATTACGTGCAACTGCATTACAATTAATACAATTCTATCTCTTTTCAATAGCTACCCTGTTTTTAGCAACGTTTTACGCCATGAGTTTTTTTATTGCTCTTCTGTTCCGAAATTAATTTAAATAAATTTGAATGAACTAATTTAAATAAAACTCATTTAAAATTTAAAGTCAAACTTATTCACAATAACAATTTTTCGTTGCTTGCAATATACAATTATAAAAAAACAATCACATAATTCTATATTTATTGTCGTTCGCGTAATATCCTAAATACCTGTATGTATAAAAAATATATGAGACGTATTTATTTAAAATATGACATTTGTAATATACACAAATTCAGCCAGATTCAAGTAAGAGCATTTTTTGAAAATTATATTTGTGATAGCATATAATAAAAAGTAGTAAAATTTGTTTTATGAATGTGCTAGGTTAAAAAAACAATAACCTGTAAAAGACTTTGTATTTATGAAGTATCTCTTTTGAATGGGCTTATTTCTCATTTATGTCTTTCAAAGTACATTGCTTGAAAGATCGGCCAAAAGACAGAAAGAAATGCATATTTCGTCTGAAATCTATTTGTAGCCAATATTTTTGGTAAGAGACGGATAAAAGAAGGATCTGTCTATCCAGTTTTAATAAATTGAGATATGTACGTAGTTGACATATAGTCGAATATTCCGTGTCACGTTGTTCTTTGATGATCGGACCATTGAAAAGAACTACTCTGCATGTCAAAGGAAATCTTGAGAAGTATCCTTTAACTAGACGACCTCCCGAGACGTCCTTGAAACGAACATTTAATTTTCTCACAACTAGTAACTATCGAAAATGAAATATTGTACTGAAAAAATGAGGAGAGACGTACATGTTTGAATTATTACTAAAATTTTACAAGCGGAATAACTTTTCTCAAAATAGCTTATCTATTGTATAAAAAAATTTTTTTTACTAATTTACTATAGACAGAATATTTACACACACACACACACACACACACACACACACCACACTAAGAAAAAAAATTGTTGCAATTATCGTAATTAACTATAATTTATTGTAATTTTTTCGGACAATTATATATTTATAGTAGTTTTAACCATGCAAATATAGTCAATATTTGTCACTATGCTATTAATAATAATCACACACAATGCTCGAAAATTTTTAGTTTTTTTTTTTACTATTACCATATAAATATTATAAATAATAAGTGAAGTTTAAGAAAATAATTAATTCCGAAGTCAATTCATTATAACTGCAATTGCATTTATTAAATATTTTTATATATTATATTAAAATACTTTATCAATGTGTACTTATTTAAATTATCTTATTTTATAAATTTTTTTTTGCAAATTACTTTCCTAATGACAATTGACACTTGAAAATCCAAATGAATTTAATTTACAAATAATACGAACATATTGTACAAGTCGAACATTTTCTCTCAGTGTAGATACTGTAGGTAGAAAATCAGTCTTTATTCTATTAAATAAGAATGAAACGTTTTAAATAGTTTATCTAATTAATATAAAACGGCAGTTTGCAGCAACTTGCTGCTCATTTGGTCGAAAAGATTTTGTTCGTTCTCTATCGACATTTCACTCGCTTCAAGTCTAGTTCCCGAGCACCCAAACCGCGACGCTCGTGGGAATTTAACGTGCCGCCAGCAGGGACTCATTACGCCATTTATTATGCGAATTACGGGCGTGGGGCCGCGACGCGCGCGTTTCCCATGCAAATGCATCGCGAATGGCACGTAGAACTGAAACTTCACCAACTTCCTCTGCGCGCGGCGAGCACGCGCGTCTCGTCCAGCGAGGGTAATCCGCTTACCTCTCGTACAGTCTCGTGTCAGTCGATTCCCCACCGTTTATCTCTCACGGCTTCGTGGCGAAAAAGGAGCGCGGTAGCTCTCAACTTTCTTGCGATACGAAAACCCTAGGATGTGGTTCGGTTACGGAAAAGCGATGCGAATGCAACCTTTCATTTCTTATGTCAAGTATAGGATAAAAATTATTTTTCATGCGGAGAGAATATAAATGGATACGGTAACGAGTTTCTGCCTCTGGGTATAAAAGTAGGTATATGGAATGCACGATTCTTGTACAGAATATTTCAAAATATACGAATAGTATTTTTTTTTATTAATTCATAATTTATTTTCCTGTACAGAAAAATTAGGATGGCATCATATATAGTTGTAAAAGATTTTGAAAAGATTAAATTTGTTGAACTCTTTTACGCAAAATATTTTCATTTTAAAATATGATTCATTATTTGAGGTTTATAATATGCTAAATTATGCAACAAGATATCCTTTTATATTAATGAAACATTTTTTACAAAGTTATCGTATTGCTATCAAATGAATTTTCTTTTGTGTATAATTATACACAATATAGATGTATATAGAAGAGAAAATTAAAAATAATAATTTGTATAATAATAAATAGAGCTACGAGAGATTAGGTTAATGCAGCACACACAAGAAAAATATATTATGCAAAAAATATATCAAATAAAATTTTTCTTTTGTCTGAATTGATCAAAATATAAAAAGAAATCCCAGAGAGTCACAATAGATAAACAAGAGTGAGACCACAGATGATCGCATAAGATGATTAAAGATCTGCAAGAGTCTCGTGCATCAAAGTCAAGTTTTACAATTTTCTTATATACGTTAAATCGCCGTTCTAATAGCGGAGCCATTGTGCAAATTACCAGAAACTCTGCACGCGATAGCGATCACTTGTCTCAGAACACACCATGGAAATCGAGTTACCAAGGTGTGAACGGGTAATTTATTTCCACCAGAGGAAATCGCTATTAATTGCGAATGAAATTGGTTGCCAGACTTTCATGATCGCCGGTACATCCATCAAAGATCTTTTGCAACAGCAATAAATTCGATGCATCATCAATATTTCCCTAACAGCAACGACGTAACAATTTCTATGCATATATTCATGCATTTTATCGCGTTTTAAATAAATACACATAAATAATTAAATTTTAGATGAGGGCATAAAAAACCAAAGCCCTAGAGAACAATCCGCGATTAAGTAAAAAAATGAAACGACCGTTTAATCATTAGATAATCTACGTAAATTACTAGTATAAACGGATATAAAGGGGTAAAAACTAAGGCATTATGTACTGTAATATCTCCAATATAATTGCTAAATAGTGGATTTTGATGGTCATTCTCAAAGATAATTAATCTTTACAGTAATTTATGCGCACACACTGTTCAAAACAACAACATTATGAATATTATGTAATATTTTTTACTTTCGACTGTTTGCAAAGTTTTGTGTCCACTAAAAGCTGCTATATAACGTCGAATAAATTACAATCAAGCTACCGTAATCAACGTACATAATAAAGTTACATAAATCGTAATATGACTTATAACTTGCATTGTATTTTCATTTCTACTATTTATTTATAAATATTGTGTCCAGCTTCCTTTATTACTGTTCAATAAAGATGACTCATAACTAAGTGACATATACAAACATATTTTTTTTAGTTGCAAAAATCTTTATTTGGTTTCCTTAATTTAAAAAAATTATAATTTTTATGTTACTCTATATATATATATTGCAATATTATTATATATTTATAATTATAACTGTAATTATAAATTATATATAATTATATATATATATATATTAATTCATTGTATGAAATTATAAGTTTTTATTTGACAAAATGTTACATGCATTTTTAGCATGAGACATATCGTCAATTGTCCCGTAATATCATGACTATTTTTTCCCTAAAAGTCAGATAAAATGGCCAATGCATACGTTATAATATTTTGATAATATTTAATTTCTGTCAAGTACTTTCTTTTTGATTTTGATAGTTACTATTACTTTAAGTTTTAGTGAAGTATATCAAATACTATTAAAAAATAACAAAAATAAAAGTGTTTGGTTTTTATATTTTAAAAAATTATGACCATCTTACTCGAGTTTATCTTATTACATATTTCATTCGTAGTCGAACACTAATGTGAACTTAATTTACGCTGAAAAACGGTTTAACGATTGTAAATATCAATATATGTATATTACGTTCTGAGGAATCCGGAATGCAAGCAATTGTTGGGAATAGTGTGCTTATAAATAGTTACAAATTGTTCTTTAATCTTGGAATAATGGAGATTTTTCTAATATACGATCAGACATTTTCTATCAAATAATCAAGGAGCGTTTACTCGAACTTTAATGTTGATTCGGATATTTGAATTTCCGATATGAAACGGAATCATCCCTAATATTTTTTCTCAAAACATTGTCAGTTTCAAGAATGCTCATATAATTTCGATAACTTTTCCTTAACATGTCACTTTAAACCCCAACACCTATCATCGGGACACGATGTTGCAAATTTATTTTTGCACCTGGGTTTCCTGTGTATGCTTCAAAGTATTCAAACACTTAGGAGAAAATTATGTAATACTGTACTTTATCGATTGATGCATTACTTTAATTTATTATATCTATCTCGCAATTATTTCTCGCCGTGAAATTTGTTTTACAGTCTCCAATATAAGTTAGCGGCGTAATAATTATTTTCTTAGATTAAAAAACGTCATTATTACAGTGCGCATTAATCACTCTGATGTCGAGAAAATATAATTTATTATATCGTTAATATAAAGACGATAGACTTCATTGAGACTTAGTACGACAAAGTACTTGCGTGTTAAAAACTTTATCAGCGCTCTTTGAAAAATCACGTGAAAGAAAACGAAAGAGAAAACTTCTAGTAAATTTCGTCTTACAATTAGAGTCGGATACGACGGGTTTTAAGTAGACTTTACAAGCGCTCGGAAAATTTATGGTTTCCGCCGCTTTACTCCTGCTTCTTCCTTCCGAGGAAGGAAGTTTGCGACTCGTAAAATCAAACGCTTTTAATTGAATACAAAATCGAGCCTCTGATTTGAAAAGCGCGACACGTATGTATACATATACTATGTATAATGCGATACGTGATGTTTTAAATGCGTTAGTGAGTCGTAAATCAACGTAATTCGAGTTTCAGTTAATTGAGGTTGAGAATCCTGATAACTTGCTCTACAAACAGGACAATTTTCCGAGCAATTAACGTAACATGACTGAATCAACACTCTGCGCAAATCACGAATTACAGCCAGATGCTTAACTTCGGAACTGGATTGGCTGTATCCAGTTATAAACGATAACTAGCTGTGGGGAAAAATTATGTTATATTCGATATCGTATAACCGTAAAAGAAGATATATTTAAATGTACTTTGTATTTTTTGCTTATATATAAATATTCATCACATAAAAAATTATTTTATTTTTTTCACTGTCGAAAAATTTGAGGTCCATTTGACGCTCGAATTAACATATTTCTCACTTTCTTCCTGTAGTGTCCTGTTCGTTATACCGTATAACTGTATACTTACACATTTTCATGTTTCTTTTTCATTTTTAAAAAAAGGAGAGATTTTATTGAGTTTTCTTGACTGAAATTTTTACTGATCCTGCACTTTAAGACCCACTCACGGCGTTCGTCGACATGCCGAACCAGACAGTACCGAGTCGGCAATGACTCAGTCGTAATCGTTTCGTCAATTTCATGTAACCACACTGCGGCTATAATTGAGCGCCACTGCGGTTGTGCCCCTCTCTATACTAAGGAGCACGTCTTGTCCTCGTCGACGGCTCGTATTCGCCTTTTTCTTTCCTACTCACGCCTACTCTCTCACGTGCTTCTCTCTCCCTCCGTCTCTCCCTCCGTAGCCAGCAGAAACCGCTTATCGAACCTCGCCTCACCTGTCTCCTTAATTTCTTGCTTAGTCCGCCGCCGCAATTTTTGCGCTCACGCAGCGAAGTGCTCGCTTGCGACCGGAAGTGCGAGAAATCGCGACCGAAAGATTCGCTATCGCGCAAGTAACAACGAAGTGTTTAACCAATAAATACAAGTTGGCGGATCCGTGAAATGCAATCTGCCAATCGATTACCTTCCGCGCGTTCAATGATTTCGGATATCGATTATTACGGAATATCTGATGCGAGTCTAGCGGCCCAGAGGGACGAATCCACGTGGAAAATTGAGATAGTTGGGGGAAAATAAGTAACATGGGAAAGAGGAAATTAAGTGCAAAAGTGAAATTGTTTTATCAGTCTTATCAAGTGTCGCGAAAGTGATATTAAAAATTGACTTAATACTGTTATCTAATCGTGGTAATTTTAGGATTAGTTTTTAGATTGATTGAATTAACTTCAATATATATGTTGCATTTCATGGCTTTGAAGTGGGTGAGGACATTGCTGAATGAGATCGATTTACAGAGTTAGCACAGAGATAATAAATCGAAGTTTTCTGATTAGACCGGTGCCGCCACTGTTGAAAATGAGATAATACCGATAAAAATCGTCGATCGACACGAAAGAAATGGGTGAAACGCGATTTAGGAAGAAAACAGAAAGAACGGGATTTCTTCATGAGTAATTCAGCCCTTGGATCGTGAGGGTGGCTTTTACATCGAGCGCTTCCGAGAGACAAGTCTTATCGGAACGTTGATTAAATATACAACTTTAACAGGTTCGCGTGCGATCTTTGCATAAACAAAATTTACATTAAACTACTAATTATTCGCAATCATTACTGTTAATCTTATCGTCGTTATCGGAAAACAAGTACACAAAACGTACAAAAAATTCTCTGCCTTGTTATATTAATACTGTGAGAAAAGTATTTGTGATTATATTGTAATTAATAAAATAATTATGATTAGAAGGTTCATTTTTATAATTATTACTACTATAATATTAATAATAATAATTATATTTATAGTTCTATGAGAAAAAAATATATACATATGGTACAACAAAAGTGACTATTATAATTAAATTATAATAATTACATTTTTCTCTTATATAAATTCACAAGAAATATTATTATTAGGTCGCCTTGACCGAATATCGCATTGTCACTCATGTGTGTTTAATTTCAGTCGATTTTCACTTAACATTCATAATCATGTTTTTCAATGCAGATATTTCACAAAGAATCAATTAATTTGTTTTTAAATCATTAGAAAAGATCGAATGATAAAGTTAACGGACTCGTCTTCGTTTTGCGAAGAAATCGCGTTTTATTTTAGAGTACAATAAGATTACATATGTACTCATCTTTATCTTTTTTTCATTTGACGCGCTTCGTTTAGTTTATCAGCTACGTGGCGTATTATCAGTCACCAGTAATACCGAACCAATAATGAAGCGCGGGCACCTTCGTCAGTTGCCGAAGCGCGGCCTTATCGTCGCGTGTCACATCGTTCCACTTCATCGGTCACCCGGGAAAAACGGAGTCAAGAGGAAAACCAATAAGGAGGAAGGGGGGAAAAATCACGAATTCTGCTGAGAACGGCTCCTTTTCGTAATCGATCGCGATGCGCATGTAATGTAAATTGAATTACTGCCAGTGGAATATTACGATGCAACTACACGTATGTACGGCGATAAGAAACGGCCTTGGATCGGCTCAGTGTGTTCGTTATCTTGTGAAATTGGTCTCAGAGCTGTGTCTTTAATAAAGACTTGATTAGAAACAGCGAAATTTAGCTTCGATTCAGTGCGGAAACGCGAGTGCACGACGCGAGCGCACCGTGATATTGCATCAAAACGTTCCGGGAAGAGGTCCTTATAATTCTTATAATTTTGCTCCATTAAAAACGTCGATGAATTCTCGCGTAACGAAATGCTCGTCCATGCATGCGCGTCGCATTTTTCTAATTAAAATTCCGATTAATTATACGCGCGGATCGGAGAGAATTATTGAAAGTATCAGTGATTGTACCTTAATTATACGGATTTTATGCAGGCTTAAACTGTCGGATCATCAGAGATGTTTGCATTGATAATAAATATAAAATTAGCGCATATGTCATTTTCCCGTACGACCGATCATAAAATAATGATATGATTGTCGTACAACAAAATCGCATGCATATAATATTGATAATAAATATATTCCATAAATATGACAAGTGCGCGTTGCGGAGTGATTTTAACGTTCCGGTGAAATTTCCGCGATACGCGGAGAGAATCAGAATAAAAACTTAAACAGCGCAGCGGTATGTCGTGCAATCGTAAATTGTCTAAAAGTATTTTAAATGTTTGATCCGAACGATGCGCGATGCATAGAAAAAAATATAAAGTAATATGCATATATATATATAGTACTGGTAATAAATACATTATACAAATTATATGTGACAAGTGATGCGCGTTGCGGAGCAATTATTTATGAATGCGCTCTAAAATTCTAATAAATTTTATGAAATTGAAAGTCCACAAGGGAACTGGCACTCATTTATGTAAAATTTATTTTATTTTTCTGATATATAAATAAACGATCGTCGTATAGTAAACATTGTAAGCCACTTCTTACATTTCGTAAAGTAAATCTAGAAATTGCCATACATCTTAATTTATTTTATCGAGCTTTTGTTTTAATATTTTTGCTTTAGTGCTGACAAAATTTACTGTACTATATGGTAAAAAATACAAGTGCATAAAATCTTGAAAGTTATTCTCATGTTTATAAACTTGAATGCTTTATTTTACTGTAAGGTAATAATATCATTTCAATGGATTTATTATACTTAATCGTAATGTATGTACTTTTTATTCTTACCTTCGATATTTTTACTTTCAGACAAGTAAAGTTGTCATAAGTTCGGCAAAAATAGAATATTTTTACTAGAAAAAACTAGATAAAAATCTCTTGCAAGAGAACAAACTAGATAAAAATTACTCAATTATTTTTCTCCGTATGTAACAAAGTCTATATTAGTATTAAAAGTGATGTTTATGTTGCTGATCGCTATTTATATTTCGAATTCTAAAGATTTTAACCGATAAACCAAGCAATATTAATATCGTAAGAGAAAAATCTCACGAGTTTGAACGGTATGCTTTGATGTGGCTGAATCTTTCCTGGCAAAGTTTCTCCGGCATTCTCTCTCTCTCTCTCTCTCTCTCTCTCTCTCTCTCTCTCTCTCTCTCTCTCTCTCCCCTCTCTCACGGCAGGAAAAGTCGAATTAATAAAATCACGATTATCCGTACCCTTTCCGTGTTTATGTAGCCGTGCAAGCAATCATAAAAATGACGAGAGAGAGAGAGACAAAGACTCGCGTTGCCATTTACAAATCAAACGTAATATGCGACCGATCGAATATTCCACCTGTACGGGGTGTTGTACAATTGTCGATAAACCGTAACCTTGACCGACTTAACAATCCGATCGATTCCGCGACGAAAGAGAAACTTTAATTGACGGAATTATATTGGTGAAACGCGCGGATCTCAACTTGTTGTGGCCATTTGTGTCGAGTTAGTATCGATAATTATCGAGGTCAAGTAATCGAGTGTCGCAAAATGATACCAATGTATTAATTATTTATTATTACTAGTTAATAATTAATTATTATTATAGAATTTGGAGTAAAATAAATTTTAATTCGAATTTTATATGACGTGTAATATGATGAAAACATTTGAAAAATCAGAAACAAACTTATATTTAAAATATATCGTTCCGAAATTCGCGACTCAAAATGTTATATTTATACTGGAAAAAAAATCTGATTGCTTTAATTGGAATTCTGATTGAAAATGGACCAATCAAAATTTTATGGTTGATTCTATTATGATTATAGTTGAAATAATCAGAATTCTGTTTAATATTATCTTCTGGTTCGTTTATTCTCAACTACAAATTTTTCTCAAAAATTCTTCTTGAATTAAAAGTTATTTGTAAATTTTTATTTTAAATATATTTTTTAATTTATTTTATAAGCGTATAAAATTACAGACAACTTTAAACGGTCACCTGCGAATATTAGTGAGCGCATGGCATTGTGTGAAGTGCTTACTAAAATTACCGCACGCGCAACTCATGGACAGGTGACCACATAAATATAATTTGTAATTGGCCATATTTAAACTCGTATTAAAATTTCTGTTTAAAATAAATTTAAATAATTAAAATAAATAATTTTTTTATTAAATTTCTCGGAAACTGTTTTGCTATAATATTTTGAATTGTGAATTTCAAGATATCCTGTATAATAAGCAGGTACATCAAAATACACTTTTTTTAATGTTATTGAAAAGTTTTATTTTGAAATAATCATTCTAATAACCAGTAATTTAAAAAGTTACATCTAGTTGTTTACTTTATTTTTAAAGCGACGAAATTTTCAATTTTTATGGCACTCTAGATTAAAAAGGAATATTGCAGAAAAAAAACTATTACATGCTATACGTTTGCTAGTCAAATGACTTTTTAAATTGAACCTTTTTATCGCATACGTATTAATTGTACGGATCCAGTATGTTAATTTGTAGTCTGTTTCGGAGGCTTATCTCCAATTCCGAAACAGTCAAAATTTTGCTGCGTAGGCTTGCACTTTTACATGAGAGTCCACAAGAAAGAGTTGAACGTCACGTTCGATCAATTAAAATCACATTTTGCGCTCGTCTGTTTTAACTCACAAGTTGAATCGATCGTAAACCACACCTGCTGATAATTCAATTTTAAAACTGCGTTTTTGACTATCTGCTGTACATTTATTGTATCCATCTAATCTTATAGGCTTGGCGCAATAATAGAAAAAATTGTTATATAACGCATAACGTATAATTTCACGATACATGTGACAATCGCGTGATAACGTATTATCTTCACTGATTCTTGGAAAATATATATTCCCATACTTATTGTTGTAGAGAACACGGCTTAAACAGATGTTTGCGACAAATAGAAAACAAAATATCTAAATATAACAATTTATTCTAGTATTGTAATTATGATTACAATGCATTTACAATTGTTAAATTCTTTTACTTGGAAACAAAAGATAAGTTATGTCTTTAAGAAAACAGGAAATGTAAGAGATAAAAATGAATGTAACATTGAACTTATCTTTGATGATATTTCAAATTCGTTGTAGAGATTTATTATTAACGTTAGCAAGGATCAAATTCTAATTATAATTTTATCTGAT
>NW_017304406.1:476797-491294 GCF_001594115.1 Trachymyrmex septentrionalis | reverse complement strand
GTACAATAAAGCATACATCGAAATACACGTTACTTAATTAAACAGAATTTCGAAATCTGAAACGAATTGTATATAGGTTGTTTAGTGGGTTTAATACGCACAGTAAATAAAAGTGAAAGGAAAGATATGTTCTAAAAAATCTATGCGTAGCACGAATGTCGAAATTTCGAAGGAATTTGATATAAATATTGTTCACGCGAAATTTGTCCGAGCGAATCATATTCCTGATGCGATCTGATCATTGCGATTAGGTGCGATTTGCCATTAAGCGCAAAATAATATCGATAAATATTTATCGAAGACACGATCGGCTGACATTCGAGTGCATTAAACGGTGACATCTAATATTTCACTTTATTTTGACGTACAATAATTAGTTACAATAATTACAATGATTACTCATACCTTTAATTTTTTTATTATTATTATCATGTACTATTATAATTTTGGTTTATTAAGTTGTATGTAGTTGTCTCATTGATGTATTGTTGCGTACTATTATTATTTGTCATTTCTGATGCACGGAAAGGACGATTATGCCGAAATATCTAAAAATTTAGGTAGATACAGATCTGAAAATAATTTTGTTGGATCATGATTACATAAGAATCTTAAACATAACGAGCAATGCTGAAAAAAGTTTTGACATTCTATAGTCATAATTCGAACATCTTACATATAATAATTTTAATAGTCCAATAAAACTATTTTCAGATCTGTATCTACCTAAATTTTTAGATATTTCGACATAATCGTCCTTTCCGTGCATTAGAAATGACAAATAATAATATTACGCAACATCAATAAGACAACTACATACAACTTAATATAAACAAAAATTATAATAGTATATGATAATAATAATAAAAAATTAATGTATGAATAATTATTGTAATTATATATATATATATATTGTAATTAATTATTGTCCGTCAAAATAAAGTATTTAGCTAAATTTTTAATTAAATAGAGAACGCCTTGATCGGTCAAAGTTAGATGTTTTGAATAATACATTATATATATATTTGTTATTAAATCAAATTTATTTTAGAAATGATTGCGCGTTGATAACATTTGGACTTTCAACTCAATCAGTTTGAAACGCTAATAATCTCCCTTAAGTTAGATTAGAAAGAAAGAAGAAAAGAAAAAAAATAGAAAAGAAAGTTGAAAAATATTACCCTCAGCCAGGGTTCAAACTTCGGACTTATCGATTTTCCGGAGCGAATGTCTTAGCCAATTCGGAATAAATTTTTAAACGCTTCAATAAAACCGTTCTTTCAGTGTGGATTTTGTAGCAGCATCATTGCTGATGCCTCAACAATTGTGTATTACATTTACTCGTTATATTTGTTCGTTACTTGCCCATTGCAATTAGTGCGTTTCTTTTATAGTATAGAGTAAATAGATAAATTAATTAATAATTTGTCACCGTGCCGTTGCAACCCGTTGTTATCGCGTGCAGTCCGTGAACCTGCCGTGCGGCACTGCCTGATAAACGGAGTGCAGTCTGTGCGGGCTTATCGCTGGTTGGGATTAACCGCGATCTTATAATCCGTTTTCTCGCGATAATGCCGCGATATTGCATACGCGGGCGCGCGAGGCGCGTAAATTACGCGCTCCAGATATGGGATTTGACCGCGCAATTCAGCCGTGATCATGCTAATGTTGGACGCGACGCGAATTATGTTTCGCGGAGTCGGAAGGAATGCAGTAAAGGTACGGTGCGGGATATAATTAAGCGCACAATAATCAACGCTGATTATCGGCCTTATTCGTAGACGGTATATAAGCTGAAAATCTAAGGCATGTACACGAGTACAAAAGTTACAATAAAACTTGATAAGGATCTACTGATGGCAGACGAAAAAATAATAATCGCGAAGATTTGGAAGCGATAAATGTCTCGTGAAATATATTACATTAATTATAATTAAAAATACTTTGGTTTTATATGAATTATGAATAAATATGATAATTCAACTATAAAAATTATAGCAACGCGCGATATTCTCAAGGTTATTCTCTTATAATGTAGTAATATTTCTTTTTTGTTTTCAAAAGTTTTGTTGACATAAATCGACTGTGAAAAGGGAAATAAGTGGAATGTTGACGAAATTAAGTGACGTAGCCCGTTTCGTGTGGAAATATCTTGATGTTTAAAGTAGCAAAATAATTATTAGCAGTTATTATGACGCGTGACGCGTTAATTTTATGGGGTGTAATTGAGTGCTCTCTTGTCACACCTAATGACAGGACGTACGAAAGATACTAATAAGTATAGTGCGAATTATCGAGACACAAAATTGTTTAGCATTGTAAAAAAATGAAAGATATTTCTGTTATAAAAACATACATTTTTTATTTTTGAAATTGAAAAAAAAGAGTAGCTTTTTAAGCAATTAGCAAGCAATTAGATTGACTTAATTTTTCACATATAAATGTAGAAATGTTTTTCTCCCAAAATTAAAATTAATTTTTGAAAAGAAATCGTAATAATATTTGTGATAATATTGGAATTATGTTTTATTCGATAATGAAACAAACTTTTTACTTCACTGCGATAAGCGACGCCTTTTATTAAAGTAGTAAGTCTTGTTTCGGTAATTGGTCACTCGATTGAAACCAACAGATAAATTATGAACATAATGGTGATAACAAGGGCAGTAGTGAAGGATGAGTCGTATGAATTTTCTCTTCATAAACAGAAAAATTTTCTCGCCACGTATAACTATAATTTTCCTTATAATTCTTCTATTTAACGTTAAGACAGGATAATTTTCTTTTTTTTTTTTCATAAGCATTGAGATCCTAAGAGGCTTTTGTAAAATCCAAAAAATGAAGCTATGGAATGAAAATATTTTCCATTTCATAAAAGAAGCACGAGTTCAATTTCGCAATATTGCGCGGTGTATCAACTAAAAATATAGGAGTAGAGCATTTAGAAAAAACAGTAGCACATACAAGGTCGTAAATCGGATCAACGGCTTAAAGGTGGTTAAGAAAGTTCTCAACTTCTGATGCGATCGATTTTATCTTAACTTCCAGGCTTCGCTAAATACACGGAAAGCAAAAAGGCGTGAATAACGCGATATTAATGATACAGTCGATATATCGTTCTTGCTGCAATGATAACGTGTTATCGGAGTGATACCGTTTAACGACACAGTTTGCTGTATGAATGTACATGTGTGCAAATTACGACTAAGACGTGTTGATTTTGTGAGACGGAAAGTTATGTGACTCGGTCATCGAATGAGAATAAACGAATCATCATTCACATCGTGTGACGTGCGTAATGTCGTTGAGTGTAAGTGTCTAAGCGCGGTCGACGTTGGTGTGAAATTTAACTGGGAAAGATGACACTGAAGAAGGAAGCGAAAAGGTCCTTGAAAAAGAGCACGCCGAGCCACAAAGCAACAAATTACAATGATGAGAGCGCAAGTGCGACACAGTTGGGACATCCCACAAAGGAATGCAAGCAAGCGAAACCAGAAGCAGGTGCGCAGAACGCTGGATATTAATAGTTCTTTGCAAAACTCTTAATACGAAAAGCATTAGCGGAATCTTTGATTAACGTTGCCTTCCATCAAATGTTGGAACTGTCGGGAAAGTAATTGCTTACGTTAGCTGCGTCTGTATTATCAGAGATCGAACAATGTGACGCCGTTAAGGAACTGCCAAAGAGAGTATTTCTCGACGAAGATTATTGTAATTGACAATAATCACATCAAAATAAGTTTCTAAATTTTTTTTGGAACAAATAATTTGAAATTTTTCTAAATTCAAGGATAATAGTGATTTCAGTTAAATATTAAAGTAAATAAATTCAGTATTTAGCTCTTAATTTAAATCTGTTAAAATTAAATAATAAATTTGCAAATAATTTTAGTGAAAATTATAGATTATTTTATTTTGATAAAATTATTAAAATTACATTTTAGTAAACTCACGGGCTAAAGATATGTTTAAAGTGGCTCAAAATTGTTTCGATTTAATAGGAATTTAATAGGAATAAAATGTTATTTTTCAACTCCCAAGTATACATAATTAGGACCTGAATAAAAAGATGCGTTTTGAGCTATTTTGCAACATATAAGATTGAAAAAGACGGTTTCGATCGTTAATATTGCCGTATATCTCTCAAGAATCCTTCAGCATCAAAAGATCATCGTTGAAGGAAACCTCGTTGAAAGATGCGGAGGATGCGGACAATTCAAGCGGGAAGCTCGAATGGCGTTCGTCGTTCCGTCGGAAATTCGGCGCTCTGTTGAAAAGAAGTGCCGAGTTACCGGCGGTGATAAACCATAGCCTGCAGCCGATCAGACGTAGCATGAGCTTTAGCAAGGACCTTCATCGCACCCACGAGCCCTCAAGGCAGCCTTACAGGACCAGCAGCGTGCAGTGGTACAACAGTCTCAGCACTCTCAGCTCGTTAGCAGAGGATGAGGTCGATGCTGATTGCAAGAGGGCGGGCGCCTCCGAGGTCTTCAATGGCAGGATGACCCAAGTCACTAGGACGCACAGTCTGATGGAGAAATATCCTGTAAGGATTTCTCGCTGTCTTTAAAAAAAAATTTGAGAACGTAAAGTGTTTATTAATTCTCTAAAGAATTATTGTACGTGATTAAAATTGTATATCTTGAGATCGTAATTTTTTCTTATTTTCTGGAAGATATATTTTAAAGGAATACGCGACCGACAGCAAGGACCATCAATAATAATGGGAGGGTAGGATGGTATTCGTCACGAACGAATTTTGGAAGTTCTTTCTTTTGAGAATTATTCTCGAGAAATTTTGAATTTTAAATTGTTAATTTCGAAGTAAACACGAACGTCATAAATAATGAACGTCGCGTGTAGCTGTCGAGAGAATTTAGTAAATGCTATTTAAGGGATATTTATCTATAGTCCGTTCTTATTTCAAGATTATCTTAACTTAATGTCTTAAAGTGCTAAGGTACGATTCTGCGAATTGGTTTATGACATCTTAAGATTGTTCTTAAGATGGTTTTAAATATAAGAATAGACTGTGAATATCAATCTAAAATATTGTAATTATTTATTTTCTTTTGATATTTATTTATTTTATATATTTTTCTTGCTCGATTTAAAATATCATGATTTGAATATGATGATTTCGAAATTGTCTGGTACATTTCACACATCATTGCCTAATCGAGGCGTAATTAACAGTTAAACATGATCCTTATCTTCTAGAAACTCGCGAGAGGCATGCTATCCAGGGCTTAGGTCTCGTTAAACTGGCTCGGAGAGATTAACGAGATTCTATTTGCTTCATCCACCGGTCTTTATCAGTATCCTGTTACTCGCCGCAAGTTTTTTTCTCCTCCCTTGTCCCTCGTGCTCCGGAGAAACCACGCTCAATTTATAACTTTTTACCGAACTCGGCAGCTCCTTGTACCATCGGGAATTGACGAAAGACCTGTCCATATTTTCACCTAATCACCGAATCAAATTTTCCACTTTTAGGAAATTCCATTTCTCTCTCTCTCTCTCTCTCTCTCTCTCTCTCTCTCTCTCTCTCTCTCTCTACTTTATTATTATACTATATTTATTTTATAGAGAATATAGAGGCACGCATTTGCAAAGTTAGCAGTTTTGTTGCCAGAATTTCAACGTAATTGACAGAATTCCCTTCGCGGATCAGAAACTATCAGTTATATAAAAATTCTAAAAACGGGGCGGTAACTGTATGGAGGTAAGAAAAACTTTGGAAGCTTCCAGCATGAATCCGTGCCGTGCATGAACGAATCGGGACTATCGATTTATATGGCGATTAAAACACTGATGATAATTTAAGTGATGAGACGTTTTTACTAATAAAAATGATCGATTAGCTCGTGACTATCAAATCATAATTTTATATGAAAATTAGTAGAATGATATAAAAGAAATTAAAGTTTGAACACATAACTTATACTTATTATAATTTACTGATAAATAATCTTATTTTATTCTCGGATCGAGTCTAATTAAAAGTCTAATTAATTGAGATTAAAACGGCGATTAAAACGCAATGTAAGTTGCGGATTTACAGTGAATTTAGAGATTTGTTTCAAAACTGCGGAACGTCCGCAGTATGAAATACGTTGGCTGCTTTTTGAATTCCGAATTCAACTATTCAAGGCTGATTCAATCGTTTTAGTAAACCAGGATTTCACGAGGAAAGCGTATTCAACGATATCGTCGGATTCTAACCGGGACTATTGTTCTGTAGGAATCCAAACACCTGAATCGCGGCTTTAAGTACAATCAGATCTAAATCTTGCACGCGAAATCGGCTAAGCGTTTAACCCATTTGCATCCGTACCAGTGTCTACGTTTAACATGATACAATCGCGGTTTGCGCACATAGTTCGTAGCGCCGACTTATGCTGTCTTATTGACAACTTGACTTGCGGATTATTTAGCTGCTGGATGATCTCTGAAAGTGTAACAATTACACGTTCAAGAGATAAACTCACTGACTTTGCATCCAACGAATGGGAATATCTCAAGAATGCCATTAATGCAAATAACAGCGCGATTATTCACGAATCCGCACAATTTAATTGACCTAAAACAGCCTTATAATTGCCACGATTGGTACGTTGTTCTCTGTAGAGAGATTCTCGCGAAAATGCCACACGACCATTTCGCGAACGATCGGCAATTTTACGCGAGTAATATAGTCAATCTGTTCGTATTTACGAATGAGATGAGTTGTACATTAACGGACAATGAATAATTTGCTGTCATTAATGGTTATACATTAATCGACATTTGCGGAGTAAAAGTGTTGCCAAATATTGCTGATGGTAAAATAAATTTTTAATTTTTGTACGGTTGATCGAAAAAGCAATAAGCATCATGTACTTAACAAGATAGTAGGCGGTTTTTACGGTACAGTGCTATTTATGCAGATAGCTAATGAAAAATTTGCACGCGTAATGAGACTTCCGCTCTTCCCATCCTCCCATCCTCCATCTCTCTCTCCCTTTCTCTTTTTCTCTTTTTTTCTTGCACTATAGACGCTTTTTCCTCTCGAAAAACTCATCCTGTTTCCACGCCGAGAATTAATGGTGGCGACGACTGTTAAATGGTGCCAAAGTTTATGAATTTTTTTGTAAATCCTTCTATACATTTATTTTTTCAAATCTTTTTTTTTAGAGAAGAACTTTTCTAAATACACACATATAATGTATATTATAATTTTGCGATAATTACAATACGTTGGTATAAATAAAATACCTTGGTACTCATTAAAATTCTTATAAAGAGATCGTAATAAAAATACAAAAATAAATAAAGATACACATAGAATGAATCTTATCGATTATTTATTTTTTACGATTGCATTAGTCTTACTTGATAATGTGACTCGTGTTTGCATTGACAATGCAATTTAATGTACTTAAAAACACATGAATTTTTTTTCATAAGGAGGAGTCTGAATAAAAAGCAAGCTTTTAACTTAATGACCGTATTAGATCTTTCTTCCTAATAGAACACAAATCTTAATCTCATCATGAAAAAGGAAAATATGTTCCGCATGCATTCTATAAATTTTTTATCGAAATCGGGAAGACCTTACGCGCCATGATTTTTTATCACTTTTGTTTTTTCATAGCTGCCTTGATGATCAATAGAATTATTTGTTATATATAATAGCGATATGACAGAGATCGAGTTTTATGCGATCTTTCCCGAATGTATCTGTACAATAGAATCTATTAAATAGGATTTACATGAGATGTTTTGATTTGTTTTGCAGACTACTAATCTTAGACGAAGGGTGAATACTTTGTCACATCCATTGGCACCTCCTTACGGACGGCACAGCGATTACTATCATTCCAATATAGGTGATTATATTGTTTATTATTATTAGAGGAAAGCCCCCTATATATTATATATTATGAGATAGACGCTTAATATGAGATAGCAGCGTTTCTGCTAAAATAATAAACGCTATCTATTGGTTCCACCATGAATTTATTGTTCTTCAATTTGAAAACTATTTAGTAGAAAATTCATTATTAGATCATGCTTATAGTTATTGTAAAACAAGATTTTAGAATTTGGATGTCTTCAAGTTTCATTGAGATGAGCATTGTTTATTATTTAATAAAAAATAAATATTTGACAATAAATTCTTCATGTAGTGATAGAGTAAGGTTGTACTAATAGAAAAATACGGGATATGTTGAATTATTTAATTACAGTAGATTTGATGATCGTAAAACCATAACACGTGGAAATCGTAATATGAGATATCCAGGGTATTCCTAATATGAAATAACCTATGCTCCTATATTATAGTGAAAATCATTGCTAAAGTATAAATGTTATTGTACAATAATAAAAAAGACAACCAGAATGAATGTCGAGTGTTTATATCTGCGAGATGCTTGATTCCAACTACCTGAAAATGAGTTCTGGATATAATCTAATCGCATGCTCATTTTTCGCGTACGCTGGTGTGTTTGTTTGTATTTTAGAAACATTAAATAAAGTTTTTTAATTGCAATTGATATACTTTGCGTTTTACTATCGATTTTTCGGAGCATCTCATATTAGGAACATAATTTTTTGACTTTACGATTTGCTTACTTTTTACATTTCTTTAATTTTCAAAAAAAATGGAATTTAAATTTTAAATATATATATATATAAATTTTATGTAACGTTATCTTAAAGCTTATTAAATTCCCTTCAAAATCACTTTTTTTTTTTTTAAATTCTGCCTATAGACTTCTGGCATTTACCCAAAATAAACTCGGTATCTCATAATAAGGATCTTTCCTCTACGTAATTATATTATTCAAATAAGAGAAATAATTCTATTCGGTCAAAAGAGAGAGATCTTAGTACTTGATAATGTTCATATGCATACTCATGAAAGAGATTTACATTTGAATTCTGGTTGAAATAATATTTTTCACAATTAAGTTCTTCGCAATGTTTTAAGATGTTTATTAGTATCATTATTAAATTGATAAACAACGTAATTAATAAAAATGAATAACAGAAGGTCTAAGAGCCAAATTTTTTGTATATTTAGATTCTTAAAAACACATATGTTTTGACCTATTTGTCAGATCATCCTCAGTGTATACATGTCGATAAATTAACGCAAATGTAATAAAAATCATAAAATTAATAATAATCATTAAATACAATTTCTGCAAATTATAGTTACGTAAAGTAGTGGACCTATTTCTTCATGTCTGTTTTCAATTGCAACAATGCAATGCTTTTCGTCTTGTCATCTTCATGGTTATACTCTTCTATTACATCGGTCGCAATTTATCCGTAATGATAATAAAGTAATTAAACATGTAGAGTCATTCCGTAAAATTATGCAAGCACACATTCTGTTATCATGTTCTCTCTACATGTTGAACTGATGCTGACTTTACATGTTCAATGAAAAAATAGATCTACCACTTTACGTAACTATAATTTGCAGAAATTGTATTTAACCGTTTTATGATTTTTATTAAATTTGCGTTAATTTATCGATATGTACTGAGTATATACACTGAGGATGATCTGGCAAATAAGTCGAAACGTATATGTTTTTAAGAATCTAAATATACGAAAAATTTGGCTCTTAGCCCTTCTGTTATTCATTTTTGTTTATTATTATTGAACGTAATTTATGATGTCATTTCTAGCTTTAGTTTATAATTGTGTTTCAAATCTGATAAACCGAATTGGCGCGCAGTTTGTAGAACTGAAAAATGTATTTGCAATTTTGATTTGCAAATATGATAATATTTAATTATCAAAATCCGCTTTGACGCTTTGACTGAAAATAGGCTTATTCCTTTGATTTAATTTATTCTTGGTCTAGTGTTTCATTTATTGTACATAATTATTATTGTATTGACTGAGAGAGTGGTCAATTTTGAAAGAAATTATTTACTCGACAGTTTTTTCCGACAGATTTTTTTTTATATAGCTTAACTATATATGTAACAAAAATTGTATATTTTACTCTTGCCCTTTTTATTCTATTTATATTATATTACATGTTCAAATCCATTTCCGTAATTTTGTCGAGCTTAGGATTAATTGTCCGACTAATTTCTAGAAAATGATTAATTATTATTGCGAAGCATACGCGACGAGATACAAAAGTCTTTCATAGAAGTCAGATCGAGCAGGCTTAATTTTCTGAATCCTTTTCCAGGATTACACATCCTGCCCTCAGACGAGATTAAACTTTCTATCCCCTAGTAAAATTTATATAAGCGAGACGCAGTACACATCGTTCTTTAAAAAAGTTTTTTTCGTTTTATTTCAGATCTAAGCAATCCGCCCTGTGAAGCAAGCAGTCTTCCGGCTTTGAGTCGTGTTGCCATTGACGCATATGATAATGAAACGAAATTATCACTGTAAGTATGACATTCAATCCGTTCGTGCGTCTCATCAGCCATGCTCGTTTTCAATAATTAATTGTGACGTTAATAACGATTTAACTAATTACTACTTTATTACTTTCCTATAATATCTAAAAGAAATTACGAAAGCTATAGATTATTTGTAAAATTTTATATTCTGTTATTTTCGAAATCTTTTTTCTTCTCTCGTCTGGCTTAAAATGCATTACAAATTTATTAGTCTTGTTCTAAATTCTTATCTACTAGATATCGAGTTTATTTAAATCCATTTGAAGATTGACTGTCAAACTGACAATTGTCAATCGTTTTTTATTCTTTCCTCTCTCAAATTTATGTATTTCGTGCATCTAAAAAGAAAAGGAAAGATATATCAATTGATTATAATTGCTCGCAATTATAGTTGATCGTAAAAATTTGTTGTGATTCCTTTAGTGGACGAAAGAAAAAGAAAAACGTAAAACATCCGTTCGCTTTTACACGAATACTTGTTTCCCGAGTGTTTCGACGGCGAGATAATAAATTACAGTTGAAAAGAAGGGCAGAAAGACAGAAGGAGGTCAATAAACCGCTGTCTGTGATAAATCACAGCATGGGCCAAAGAGCAGTGGCGATGAACTCCAAGAATGAAAATACGAAAACGAGAAAGAGCTGAAAGAATTCACGTTAATTCTTTCCAAAACACACGGAATGTTTCATATATTGAATTGTATCACATATTTTACGATCCGCGTTTCGTTTTAGACCGGGTCCACATTTCGATTTTCGAGAATTTCTGTCACGCAGGTCTCGTCGCGCTGATTTGATAAAAAAATTCCTTTGTTCGCACGTACGCGAAACTTTTAAAACTATTGCTCTCCTCCCCTCTTTTCGCCAACAAACTCGTCGTTCGCGCAAAATGAATAGCTTTTCTGAAGAAGTGTATGTTTCTGCACGTGCAACGGAGTATCGAGACACGGGTTACGAGATCGCCGCTTGTATGTACGTCGATAAATCAAGTCCATCGCTCGCTGCAGCAATTTAGTTTGTTCTCGTAAAACAAAAGTCCAAATCGCGCGGCACATTGTTACATACATACTTGCCATTCGTCTCGGTTCTACCAATGCTTTAAGCCTAAAAGTAGAACAGCCAGCGTTAGTTTATTTTATGATTACAATGTAAAGCCCACTTTAAGCGATCTATAATTTGCGGCCAAATTCAAGGTAAAATTCTACTAAGAATTTTATGTGTTACATATATCCTAAATATAAATATGTATCCTAATATGTTTTTCATGCTAAACTACTCGTAATGTTATAAACCGAATTCTGTTCTGAATTTGATCGCGAATTATAGATCGTAGGTTTTAAGAAAGAAAATATTTAAAATTAAAAAAAATTTTTTATATATATATATATTAGATGCAGATATTTATAATAATCACGATAGTCCAAAATTTTTTTATAATGCTAATGACTAATCAAATTATTTTACTTTGCATTTACATTTATATACAATTATATCCCTCTGAGAAATTCGGAAAAATTTATTTTATAACCGTAAAATAAATGTTGTCACTGTAAGTAAAATATATATTATAATAATGCTAAAGTCATAAACTTTTTCTTCGACATTAAACTTTTTATTAATTATTGGACTTTGTTTCCTAACATTGAAAATAAGCAAGTGGAAACGGAACTATTTAAACAACGGAAAGGAAGAAAGATTCCGAGACTCATCAGAATTCTTCTCCTATTTTCCAACCAGCGCCTTACCTCGACTTTCAGTCATTATTCTTTGATATTCCACATGGGTACTCTACCGATACACCCATATTTCACCGATCGTCGTATTTTGTGTCTGCTCCTGACATTTATTGCCAGTAAAATTTAGAAAAAAATGTATCCTATAGAACAGAGCGATGTAGAAAATCGATACTCGACGAACAGCTCGATTAATCATGTTAGGTCTTGTTGCTAGTTTCTTATCGCAAAACTATAATAATTTCACAAATACTGTTGCGACAGCTACAAGTATTTATGTCAGATAAGACAGTTTTCTTGTTAGAACAATTATATTGTTAATCTCCTAATGAATTACATATTGCTGTTTATTTCTTTTAATTATTGTGAAATTATCTCAGTTATCTACTTGACAATATTTTTTCGACGACCACAAAGGACATAGAAAGAAAGAAAAAGTGATGATCAGCACTTTCTGAATAATGAAGAAATGAAAGAGACATGCATAGCTTACTTTTATATCAATTTCTCACGCATTGATGAGCAGACTGAAAACGTAAAACATCGTGACCGACATTTCCGTTCTATCTTTTTTTCGTTTCCTCTTCTTTTTCAACTTCTCTTTCTGAATTTCTGGCTTTACGCCTTTCTGCGAAGAAATGGAAGTAGCCATGAAAGAATAACTGTGGAATCTCGTTATGAAATTTCCACAAATGGACCATTTCTTCGCACGTCCATCATCCTAAGACCAGAGCTATTACGATTCTCTGAGTTGACGCTTTCCTTTGTGAGATGAAGACCTGACCGCATTAATTACTACAAGCTGAGCAATGTTTGCAAGGACTGAATTAAGTCGCGACATTCGAGCCGGTATTCCGTCAACGAGAATATTGCTACGAGAAAGTTGCGACGTAGCTATTTGGTTTTTCTAGTAAACATCAAATCTCGGAAAGATACTTAGATATTACATATTTCTACATACAGCATTGAAAATTCATATAGAGAAAGTAAGCTTGCAGCGAAATAATAATCCCGATGGTAGAATACAACAAAACTCATTTCACGATATTTGTTGACAAAGAAAAATATTTTAAATCTAATGCAAATAAAATGTGAGCCTCCGCGATTGTTGTAATGTAAATTATATACTTATATTTATGAAAGGACAAATACAATTCGCAAGCAATTAAAATATATTTAATAAACGGAATAAAAATAAAAATGTTATTACGCAAAGGTTTTACATTTTTATTTTTAACTTCTTTTATCAAGTACATCTTTATATTGCTTACAAATTGTATTTATAAATATATCGCTATATCAATGTATAATTTACGCATTAACATTAACTATTCGTGGAGATTTATATAGGTATTTTATTTATAAAGGATTTATTCTTGGAATCACAAATATTATTTCATTTTAATTTAAAATATTTTGAATCAAATTTTTATCTATTTAAATATAACTGCAATAATATATTTCATGCGTATCACTACGCCTGAAATTCAAATGTAAAGGTGCTATATCTTACGACGCAAGAGGCATTGAGGAATTTGTATCGGTTTTCTTTGAGGCTATACAATAAGGAGTGAAAATCCGAGGGTAACTTCGTTGGAGAACGGGGAGATATATCGGTACTTGTCACTAGTGGCATCAAAATTCTAACAAAATCCGATATCACTTTTCAGAAATCGAGAATCTTTCTATATTGAGACGAAGCATATTTCAAGTACATTTTTTACTCCGTTATTGTGAGAATAGTATCATGCTATTTCCCAAGATGGTTTACGGTTCACAAATGAATGCTATTTTCCTACGAAATAAAAAATGTACAAATAATAATATAAATATTTAAACGAAATTAATAAATGTAATGAAAATTATTCTTGATGCAAATGTTATTTGAACTTATACTGTCATGATTAAACCTGGAAAATTTGTTTTAGTTGTTATTGCTCGTATTTGTAAAATATTTCAAAACTATATTAAATTACCTTTTTTTTTTCTAAATCTGACATTAAGACCAAAAGAAAACTTATCCAACTAATTCAACATACTTTTGTTTTATAGAAGAGAGCAACAGGTCAGGAACGGACCGGGGAATTTCAGATCCAGTGTCCGAAAATTATCTCCGCTAGGAAATTTTATCAAACAGCATTTGGTGAGTCCTCTTCTTTCATTTTTTCCGTCAAATTAATTATTTAATTAAATATATTATTTATTCTATTAATTGACAAGACGTTTTTTTAATAATAATTTGCTGCATATTACAATAAATAACTTCAATAATAAATAAATAATAATTTTAATAACTATAATAATAAATTTCATTAAATTTATTGAAAAAAAAAAATTTTTTTTTTC
>NW_017304406.1:475058-476614 GCF_001594115.1 Trachymyrmex septentrionalis | reverse complement strand
ATTATTATTATTATTATTATTATTATTATTATTTAATTATTTAATTATTTAATTTAAACGGATCAAATTTTGTAATTATCAAAGCTGACTTCGTATTCGGTGTGAAAACATTGTCCTTCTAATTGAAAATAATATTCGTCTTAATTAAACTGTCATCGCGTCCACTGTCGTGGTCCATTGATCGACATTACAAAGGTTAATTGACGATCTCATAAGCAAAGGTCACTGATTCCCGTGACTTCGTACCTTTTTACATTTATGCAAGATTCGGTTCCGCCTGCGAATCCGAACGAGATGTAAAAGTGCATGATTGAGTTGGTGTCCGGGAGATAAAACGAAGATTTCACAGCTTTGGACTCAGAGCGATAGACGAGTATTACGAGATTTACTGCCAGCTGTGGCGAGAGGGAGCAAGAAAGACTTCAGCAAAAGAGATGAAATAAGAATAAAAACCGCAGCATGAGAAAGTAGCGACGATTCCCACACAGTGGTGTATTCACCTACACAAAAATATCTATAACTATCCACACCATTTGTTTGCGATTTCTACAATTTTCTATTATTATTGAATATTTCATATTTAGAATATTTTATATTTACAAGGGGAATCTCAAAATTGGCTTTTATCGATTTTAATGACCACGAATTACTACTTTTTAAATCTTTTTTGGAATGAAATCTCACTCCAAAAGACTGAAAAAATTGAGCCAGTTAAAAAAAGAGTGAAAATATTTTCTTTCTTGAACAAGAGTGAGAAGTTTTCACGACTGATGTTTTTTTTTTACTCAATTTTCACTCCATAAGATTCAGAGTATCTTAACAGATTTTAGAATAAATTGAAGCTTTGGAGAATTTTCACTATTACGCTACTAATACTCAAGTATAAATGTTCTAATAAACTCTAAAGGAAATGCCGCTACTAAATTTAATGTTAAAATATCTCTGAAAAAGTTAATCGTCTACGTCCAAAAAAAAAAAATAGAGGGACAATTATATTCAAGGGAAAATACTTTATAATTTTGTCAAATTTCGTTGAAATCAGTAAGGCTCACTTTTGAGCCTCCCCTTGTTAATATCTTTCCTCAAAGGAATGCAAAGGTTTACAGATTCTCGACTGTAGCTTCCCTTAAAGTTTTCAATGCTCTCAAATCCGCTACTACGCCTCTCTCGAGAATTTCCATCTGCCATCTCTCGTTTCTTCATGTCATTCCGGTCTTTCCCTTTCCTCCTTTGCTCTCTTGCCCCCTACTAGTGTCCGGAGGGACGGATTCCTCGCGCTCTTGTAATAGAAGTGTCATCCGAAAATGTTTTCTATTCCCAGGCGCTGCAACCGCGTACCTCTCCTCCTGTGATTTTTATTGGCTCAGTAACTTCGCTATTCATCATCTGGCATTTCCTTTTCGGTGTTAGCATTCCGACGCCATGCAATTCGCTCGGATTATTGCGGTCCTCCGATGATGAAATTTGTTATCTTAGCTCGGAGTGAAAATTCAAAAAGCTTCTTCTAAAGATGATAAATATCTAGATTAGCGTTCTTCTACCTTTTCCAATTTACG
>NW_017304406.1:445495-474958 GCF_001594115.1 Trachymyrmex septentrionalis | reverse complement strand
AAAAGCTTCTTCTAAAGATGATAAATATCTAGATTAGCGTTCTTCTACATTTTACAATTTACATATAAATAACGAGCCAAATTTATTTAGGTACATTACTGAATACACATGTTCAGCGCTAGGTTTCTAATATAACATCACTAACACGACATTTCGAACTATAGTACAAAAGTTTATTTCTGAAAATATTTTCCCAAAATATTTTTTTCAAAATATTTTTTACTTCACGTTTTATTCGCTTTTTACTTATTCCTAAATTTATTCCCTTCTTTAAAATCTTTGCAGCACACCTGGAAACCTTTTGCAGTGCATCGGTTGAAAAACTCTGACTTAGATAAATGATTTACTTTAGAAAAATGCTCCTCTCTTTGAAGATATAGAATATTAAATTGAAGATTATATAAAAAATTTCAATTTATTATGAGTATACAGCATTCTACACTCCTGTTTACTGTTCCGCGAAATAAGATATTTCATTTCGTAACTTAAGTCGAAATAGAAATTCTTCTCGGCGACAGAATAAAACAAAAGAAAAATGATCGGTCAAAAAAGGAAATGACGATCGAAGGCTCAAATAACACGTCAATGAGCGGAACGTCGCGAAGAAAGGTCACTTTAGCTCTTACGTCAATTCCTCGCGGCGGATCGCGCATCGACCGTAACCACTGCGTGTCGGTAATGGCCTTTGCGTCGACCACGACCACTTGCGCGCCCGATCGCGGCGCGACCGCTACCACTGAACGCAATCGATCAGACCTGTACCGTGGTCGGTTTCCTCGGTCGGTCGTTTACGTTAAACCGAATCACCGTGGGCGGTACAGGAAAGAAAGAAGGATTTATCGTCTTACCCGCGACTTCGTCGTATCTTCTAATCCCGTCTAATAGCGGCATAAATTCGTGCAGTAAGCATGCTTAACGTCTTATCTTGCTAAAAGTTTTTTCTTTTTTTTTTCGTCGATCACGCGAGCGACTTACAGCAAAATGTATTTCCTACTGTTCGATCACGATCATCGGCAAAGAGTATAACTTTCATTCTTCTCTTTTTCTCTCCTCGCCTTCCCGCTGTCGCTATTATTGGTTGCATTCAAGATTCTTTAATATGATTGGTTTATATATTTATATCCAGTAGGAAACTGAGGACCAGTCATATTAAAAGAATTTTACAATAGTTACAAAGCTGTGTTGAACGCATTGTGATCGAAATTATTGAAAGCTCAATTTGCGAATACGCTGCGAATTAACGTAGCAAAAGTATATAACTTGCGTGTGCAAATTCCTTTTATAACTGTCGTTTAGAAAATCCTAACCGTGTGCATAAACGTTCGCTGAAATGTGCTTGCATAATACTAAGTCATAACCATTGTGCTTGTGCTCGGCGACTTAGTTAAATGATGTTACAACGCCGGCTTTCTCGACTCATTCTGGATTGACAATTATTGCTCTATCTCTAGCGCTTGCTGTCAACGTTGGAAAAGCGAAAAGTTAGTCACGGAGACAATCGTTTAAAGAGAGTTTGCAATACGCGTCTTCTTGCTAGGATTCATTTGTATTATGCAGTACTCGCAAAATCATATCTACTTGCTTCACGGAAATCTCTCCCTGTCGTCGTCGGAGACAGGTGGCATTATCTGATAACGAGACGTAATATGTCAAGAGATTTCTGTCTTCGCGCGGCGTACATTCTTTATTTGAGAAAGCAATTATTTTTTAATCTCAACGAATATTTTGTTATTTATATAATTACAGACATTGATGATAATATTTAAAACGATTGTAAAATGAAACATCGTTCTATTTAAACTAGAAAAAAAATTTTAGGTATTAAAAGATTGTAATCAATCACATTTTATAAGTTTAAAGATGTCTGTGTCACAATTTAAAGTGTTGAAAAATATAAAAATTTTATAGATTGTTTTATTTTTACGTTTGAATATCTGTGTAAAAAATGTGAGCACAATTCTCTTATTAATAAGATTGTATTAGAATTTCTCTCACTTTGAGAATTGTCTTAAAAACATATTAAAATAAAGCTTGCTTAATAAATGCAGAAATACAAAAGTGTCTAATATTTTAGCTGTATATTTTGCTAATTTTATATAAATTTAATTTTATATAAATAATTTTTTTAAAAGAATAAGTGAATTCAAATAAACTTTTATACGAATGTTTATTAGAATTTTAATCGTATATATAATAAATTTAATTTAATTCGTAATGCTACTTCTTCAAATTTGCCAATAAGTACTACAAATTGCGATTTTACATGAGAATCAAAGCAAACAAAACATTAAATAACTCAACTTTCAGCTGATACTATACAGTCAAAATATTATAGATGCTCTTGTATTTCGGCATTTATTAAATAAGCTTTTTATTTTAATACGCTTTTAATTTAAGACAAATTCAAAGATAAGTGAGAGTGACAGAAATTCTAGTATACTATTCTAGTAATTTTATAGAGATAGCTATATATTTTACCCGTTATTGTTACGCGCGATGCACAGACATCTGCAACATTATTGTCGCAATTATATAATATAATTTCGGTAAGCGACAGATGCTCGATTCGTGGTCACCGTGAGCTTTGCCATTCTTCGTTCGGTCGCTATTATCCGAAGATGCTTGCTCCGGGATCGAATTGCAAGCGTGGGCGAACCCACGCAGAAATATCTTGAAAGTTATGCAGTGCAGGATTTCTCGATGAATGCACAAATAAATAGAAGAAAAAATAAATTTAATAAAAGAAATATTTATGTTTATGTATATGTCACAATTAAAATGTTAACTTTAGTAAATGTGTACATTGACTACAACAAACTGCAGTAAATATTATATATACTTTCATTGAGTTAACATTTGAATTGTGACATATATAGGGTGAATCAAAGTCGTTGAACCAGCTTTTTACCCTATGAGAAAATAATTGACTACATACGTTATAATTCAATTAGGTATGAAGTTGATAATTTTCTTATAGAGTAAAAAGTTGGTTCAACGACTCTGATTCACTCTATATATATATATACAATAAAGATTACAAAAAAATTATTTTTTAAAAAACATAAAAATTCAATTTTAGATATTTTTGCAACATATGTAATTATATTTTATTATTTAACAGTCTAGCTGAATCCTAAATGCTTGTATGATTCTGTGTGAATTTATATACTACGTATATATGTGTGTATTATCAAAATCATATACACAGAATCGTACAAGCATTTAAGATCCAGCTAAACCGTTTAAGACATTGATTTCTATAGTTTGTGTTATTACGTACGATCCTATAATATGTTTTGTAATTGTTTATTATTTAAATTTATTGTTTATTTTTAATATTTATATTTATATTTTATTAATTTTTTGTTCAATTCACTTTTTTTAACTTTTTATTCAATAATTAGAAATATTTTTTATAATGTTGCACAAAATAGTCATTTTTAATGTAACACAAAAGTATTGCATTTTAGCAATATCATTTTATCTAAAACATAAATAAGATGATCTATTTTTAAATTTAAATAATGACGTCCAATAAACGCATCTTCTCGAAAGACGTAAAATTTCCTGCATCACAAACAGAATTAATAATATCTGCCGTATAGCAGCTTATAATACTTTAAAAGATTTACAGCAATATGAAATATTCAAATAATCGAATAAAAAACGAATAGTAAAATCTTGAGGACTTCAGAGAATTTAGAATATTCTTCCTTTATAAAATTAATCTAGGCCACTGTGCGAAAGAGCAATGTAAAATTTATGATTATTGGCATGAGCACGAACTTTCCTTGGGGGGATGGCTCCTCCCTTCCGTTCGATCGTAAAGAAATTTTGCATTGGGTGACGAGTTTCACATTCAATCTGACTTTATAGAGACTTGAGAGACTTCTTTGATAAGCTACAATAGCATCGTGACTTATTACCCGGAATACCTGGCGTATGATTATTTTAATTAAACGCATCCCACGTTCAAAAAATATTTTCTTTTATTTTGTTAAGCTTAACAATTTAATGCAGCAAGCGATATTCACGCGAGAACTGTATGACAACGTGGAATAAAAAGCAATGTCGGTAAGAATAGAAGTATTTTTTTTCTGTTTTTATATCCTCTACTTTTCCTATGTGAAAAGTATTTATATCAATATTTGTTTATGTATTTTTTTAATATTGATTTAACTGTAAGACTAGATCGCGATGCATTAAAAGCGCGATTCATAAACATTATTTTTACCGTTGAATAACCAACAAATACATAGACAAAGTAAAACTTTTGCGTAACTTTCCATTCACACTTCTATTTTGACAAAAGTCACGTTCATCTCGTTATGCAAACTTTAACACGCAAAGTGAGATTACATGCAGCCGGTCACTCGAATCAAGTTACCATTCAAGCGTGGTAGAACATAACTGCGTTTTGCGCTTTGCCAGGGCATGTACTTACAATACTTCCCAATACATGCAATAAAAGCGAATACGTATTCCTCTCGCAAAATCGCTCCAGTTGAACAAGTGACTCGAATATGATTTATTAAGACATAAGAGGATAAAAAAGCATCAATGTATGTATATAATCTAATTAAATATATTCGAACCAAAATCGCATGATTTTATTGCTTTTCGTACTCATTAAATTGATGAAGAAATTGCAAAGGAAGATGACACTTTAGGGCTAAAATTTAGGTAAACAGTCTATCTTTATATTATTTGGTCTGTTTTAAATTCGAATATAAGGTTTAAAATTATCAAAAATCTGGGAAATTTTATGAGAACGCAACTTTTCTGCATAATAATTTTGTAGGAAATATCTTTCAATCAACAAATGGTAAATGTGAACAAAAAGTTCTTTCTATATGTTCAGAATGAAATGTTGCATTAGTAATGTTATATTCGTTTGCGAAATTAATTATTGAAAAAGTATTTAAGGATTGTATTATTAAACAATATCAGTATTTCATTTATTTTAACATTCAGATCATTATCCCGATTGAGCTTGCTTCTGATTTTTTTTTTTTTTTGCAAAAATTGCGGTTGAAGTCCTATCGGCTTTACTGTCGTATTATCGTACTTGTCAAGCACAGACAAAGGATTACAACGCGTATATGTTCCTAGCGTTACCACCTGGTAACGAGAATGGATTATACGGACCGTAGACGGATAAGAGCGATACTGGTCGATGTTAACCAAAGCCACTGGTGCTTTGATGTAAAATTGAGATAGTAAGAGAAACGCGCCAGAACTGTAATGTTACATGACACGGTGTAGCATTACATTTTACAAAGTATCCTCTGATAATTCCTTCGACAACCGATTTTACTTTGCCTCGTAGTTTTTACTGTAATGCGGAAAGCGGAAAAATGAGTTGAAAGGAATAATACATGAGAGTTTCCTGAAAGAGACATCGATGGATATTAATTTTTTAGGCCACGTTATAAAGCTATTCTTTTTTAATGATATTTGAATGAAACGCACTGTTCCGACATAATTGCGCGTTTTAATTGCCCCCTACGTTAAATAAATGAAATATTCTCTAGGAAAAGTCTTGCTTCGTGCGATAAATGTTTTGCCATATCGCGAGTTACGTGTAAAAGTGGATTGCAATTGAAACTGTAGAGGTGGCACTTTATTTTTGAAATATTGGGAAAAAGGTTATTGGGATGAGGCCAAAAGTAATACAAGTTGGAAGACATTGATTCACAGCAAATTTTCACGTAACTCGAGAAAGATTTTATCTGTACTGTACTGCAAAATTTCTAATAAATTTTATCTTCATTTGGAGCAAGTTTTCATGTAACTCGAGAAAGATTTAATCCGTATTACAAAATTGCTAATAGATCTTGTCAGCTAATTTAATGATATTGATGGAAACCATGTATACGTTCTTTAACAGGACAGAGAATATAACAGAATTGCCACAAAACTGGAAATCAGGAAATCAGAGAATTGAAAATGGTCAGGGAAATCAGGGAGAATTTTGCAAAATTTTGCGGATAATTAATATTCTTAATTTTAAAGAAGTATAATAAACATACATTACACGTAATTTTGAATTATTACCGACTTAACAAATAAAAATGCAAGCAGTGTGCAGTAATAATAATAATTTACATTATTGTTATATTGATTTCTCAAAAATACTTGACAGTTTCCAAATCAGGACAGAAAAATATGAAAAATTGTAAAATATTATTAGAAGTTAGAGAAAATTAAGAAATTTTGTTTATAAATCAAGAAAAAGTTGTGATATTTTAGAATGAAGAATTTACGACAACCCTGTATAAAAACGTTAATTGTAAGTGTATATATGGAAGAAAAAGGAACTATGGTAAACAGATAGATGTCGTTCCGCCTATTGAAGAACTTTGTTTCGATTTCCAGAAGACCTACATAGATTCTAGTGTTAAATAATAAAAGATACGCGCGATGCGTTCACGCGGGGTAGCGCGGCGCGTCGTCCTTGGTGGTCGGCTTGCACTCACTCATGAGAACGAGGGGGTGGATTTCCAGCGACGCTCGCGCATCCCCTTGCCGTGGAGCCGACCGGCCGGCGGGGTAGGTGGCTGCGTTCGAAATATCGGCCGAGGAGAACCGCGCTCTCCTATCGAGTTCTCCCTTCAGTGCGACGCGCGACCTAACACCGGCAGGACCGACGCCGCCCTCGCCCCCGTGTGAAGCTGAATAAGACCTGCGGATCAGCCATGAAACGAGAGAAAGCTTGAAATCGAAAAAGATCGAAAATCTCCGCGGGATACTGATCAAATGGTCGTCGAGTGAGTTGTAGGATTGAGGAAAGGTTGTGCGAGCGATATTTCAGAAAAGCCGATCTTGTTAGGAAAGAAGATAAAGGGGGTGAAAGAGTCAATAGAGAGCAGAGGAAATTTCGACAGAAATTCTGAGAAAATTTATTTAGAATCTTCTTAGTCGAAAATTATCAAGCAATTCACTTAATCTCGATTTATAAAATATGACAGAATAATTTCGGTGTATAACAAATACCATAAAGAAATCCACTGTACGGAAGAAAAATCAGTACAGGAAAAAAAATTTATAGGACAAATAATACGCGAGTATAGTTCGCGACCTATGGAAATGCGTACGCTGTTTGGAGTAAGAATTGAATAGCTTGGGAAAGCGAATTCTGAGAAGGAAGTCCCGTTGTGAGAGAAAATTACTGGACAAAACGGAAACGCTCCACTGCCAGAATGTCATCGTCGACGAAAATCGAAGGTAAATTCTCGTTTATGTTTGCGTGAGCGCGCCTGATTCACTGTACTGAAAATCAAGTCTCCTATTCAGCAGGGAAGATATTGATTAAAACAATTGGTTGATGATTATTGAAAAACCGCATCGTATTGCACGCCATATATATCGAAATATTATAAAGGTTTCAAATTAATGAAATGGAGATGGTAGGTGGCAAAAAAAAATTTTAATTGTATCTCTCTAAATTCTCGAAAAATTGTGTGCTCGCTGTTAATTTCACAAAATATCATTTTTATACAATTTTGGCAGAAACTTTTTTAAAAACCTTGATCATGTCTAAACTTTTAATTGAATATTGATATAAATATTTGTCTACGTAGGCTTTATATTTATAGCGTTTTACAAACTTTTTATAGGCAATATTTTTAATGAAAAGTTATCATTTCACAGTAAATGTTTATCGTATCGTTTTATAGCAAATATTTATTCACAAATAATCAGCGCGATTACCGCATAACTATTAGAATCTAATAATATGATATTTACTGAGTCAGTAAAAGTTACAAATTATTAGTATGTTATTTATAGATACATCCTGATCAACATATAAATATCATTACATTTATATTTAAATATAGAAAGAGATTCATAAATAAGAGAGATTTATATAGTAAAGATTTTTTATAAGAAAATTTTTTCAAATATTTAAAAAAGAGAAAAAAAAAAGAAAAAAACATACAAACATTTCTTACAAAATTACTGAAAGACTGTTATTTTATCACGTATATATTGATTGTTTATTCAAATTACTGATAAGAATTGATTAAATGGACGTGAGATATTTATTGTCAAAGCACTTGTTAAATAAATAAAACATTCTACTACGTCTACTTAATGCACAAAAGAAAGAGAGAGAGAGAGAGAGAGAGAGAGAGAGAGAGAGAGATTTAATTGACGATTTTTATGTATTTAACGGAAAAACAAAAAATTTGGAGCAAAAAATTTGATGACATACGAGTATATTATCCTTGACAGTATTTTGCCGCGTGTGATCATACGGTTGCCTTTTCATTCCGAGGTAATAACCATAGAGGAAAAATATTTCCAGGACACACTTTGTAATTCTCGTCAGCATCCACACGCGCAATTGCGAGCACTTTGTTTCGTCGATTTGCGCGCCGAAAAGTTTAAATCGTAAAATCAATATGGCTCGCAGTGTCGACGGTAATTGAATCGTTTGCTGAATTGCAAAACGGTCGTTTCGTAGGCGGTGCAAACTCAGAGAATTTAAGAAAAAACTAGAGCTACAACTTATAGAGAGAAAAAGAGAAGGAAAAATTAGATGTAAAATCAATATGAATATTCAATCAATATAAATGGAAGTTTTTAATCCGTAAATATTTGCTCGCATTATTTATACACATTTAGTTAGCTTTTTAGGTGGTGAATTATAATGCGTGAATGCACGCGATTAAACCCCAGTCGCTGGATTTCATTCGACCGATAACGTTTTTTTTTGTTTCTCTTAATCACCATACAGATGTAACGTTTCAATATTCTAGCAAAATCAGTTTGAAATTACATTGTACTAATATTAATTAAATTATTTCCATTGTAACGTTATATAAATAAAATTTGTATTTCCCGATTTTCTCTTTCTCAACGATCCAATACTTTTTGTCGTATCATTTGAAATGACAAACAAATAAATTACAAACAATTCCTATTGTCAGAATGATTCTGAAAATGCCGTTTCCACAAAATTTTGAATTTTCGTAAACGTTGCACCGTTCTCTTTTCAGTTTATACAAATTTTCTGACTTTTTGGTAAAACGAAACGGAAAGACAGAAATTACTTGAAATCTACAGCGAGACACGCAGTATGGAATGTATCGTAGCAGTGTTAAATTCATATCATCAAATTATACTCATTGTTAATTTAACTTATTTTTAATCTATAAGTTACCTACTACTTTTACTTAATATATTGTTAATTTAACTAAAACATATAATACAGTTAAACAATTTAAGTCAACAAAAAGAAATTAAATTTGACTCAATTTAGTTTATTATGTACTGAGTGCATATATGAGATCTGTTTTTTTTTTGCTGCACTTTCTGGTACACACAGCGCAATAAGTTGAGTGAAACAAATATACGTTTGTTTCACTTCATTTTATTGCACTGGTTCAGAGCAATAAAAAATAAACCTATTGTTTACTTTGAAATTAAATAAACGGATTAACTTACAGTTTGACACATATAGAAGTTAAAAATAATAAGATGTCATATATTTAACTCAAGAGATTGGATTGCCATCGCCCCTTTAATATCTAAGTGCACGATGTCCGTTCATTTACATCTGACTCGACGGGCGGGAACTCATCGGCAAATGCAAAAAGACTGCGTAGAGCAAGACTGCTACATAAATTAGTTTCCGCGGTGTCTGCGAGGCACCGTCGTCCCTCATTTCGATCGACCTCGCCATCGATCTGCCTCACTTTAACGTCGGCACGCGGGGTCGCGCAGACAACTGCATTCTGTCTCGAAATCGCTTGGTACCGCTTGATAAAGCAATCCGATTCACGTTGCCCGCTGGTCCCGCCGACTTGACTATCAATTTCACGGCGATTCGAGCGCGCGGCATTACAGAATTGTAAATCCATTCGACGACAACGACGATTCGCCGAGCGTGCACAGTTGTCGACACGGTCGACAATTACGAGATGCGATCTCCGTTATCCTTCCCCCTTTGCTTCCTCCCGGAAAACGAAGTCACGTCTGATGACGTTGTCGCTCAGTTTCCAGCTGAAAACTATTACAAGGTTGCCACAAACTGGGAATCAGGAAAATCAGGGAATTGTCCGGGAAATTGAAAACGGACAGAAAAGTCAGGCAAAAATCAGAGAGTTTTATAAAATTTTCTGTAAAATTAAAATTCTTGGCTTTAAATAAATTTAATATGCGGACATTACACCTATATTTGAAATACTCAACTTAAAAATGTAAGCAGTGTACATTATCAGTAACATTAATAGTAATTTATACTACTATGTAAAATTTATTTCAACAAAAAATACTCAACAAAATATTTAACGGTTGCTAAATCAGGAGGAAAATAAACAATTTGAAAATATTAAAAGCCAGGGAAATTCATATAAAAATTTGTCTGGAAATCAAGGAAAAATTATGGAAAAATAATATTAGTGTTCTCGATCGGAAGCCGTTTGTACGGAAAATTTTTCGATTAATGCGTGTACTGATGGCAAGAGGATCAAGAACACATGATCTTGCAGCTGTTGTCGCTGGAGAATAGAGTATATTCAGTTCGTATTATTGCAACGGTTGCGTGTCAAACATCTATCGTTGCGCTCCGGACTATTTCTAATGATATTAAAATAATACGAGTTGAAGGTTTTCGCGGTACGAAATTGCTGCATTTTAAGCTGCGGCCAATCCATTAACGTAAGCAGCTTTTCTCCGGTTTCAACAGGACCAATTTCGGGAACGTATCACTTATTTTACATTCAAAAGACTTCTCCTTAAAACAGATGTCTAAAGCAGATGTTTCAGATAATGTCGAGAAACGAAAGTTTACAATATATTTACAACTTTTCGTATAATGGGATAACTTTGGCACAAAATCGTTTGGCACAAACTTTGCTCCAAATTTTCATAATGTCTAGACAGCACGCATGTCAAAACCAGAACGTACGCTATCTAGGTATTTTTTTTTTATTTGAGTCAAAGTTATCCCGACTGGGTCAAAGTTATTTCATTTTATGATAGTTATTAAATCTTTACTGTAGAGTTTTTCTCAAGCAGCAGTTACGAAAAACTATCGGCGGATGCGAAGTGTTAAAGAACGCGATAAAAATTGAACATAGACTTAGCAATCCTTTGCGGTTTGAATTATTTCTTGCAAACCGAAATCAACCGAAAAATTTACCGAAAATCAAGAATTTTATTCTCTATTTAATTTTATCGATTCAATATAAATCAAAGAATTATCATCTCTTATGAATTATTTTCTTATCAAAGATTTTACTTTTAATTTAATTTAATCGATCTATTACATTAAAGAATTATTTAAAAGAATTTTTTGAACTTACCAAAAATATAACATGTTGATTTCAATTAAAGTATAATTCAAACGTTTGAAGAATATACGAAAGACAATCGCAAAATTTCAAATTTAATTCGTAGGACCGCGAAATCTCGGAAAGACGCATCTAGTTTTCATCCAGGTACGATTACGACATTCTTGTGCGATGGTCATTGATATATATGATGTTTCGCTTTATCGAAAACTGATTTACATCGCCTTGAGCACTCCGGCACTCAATCCTACCCGCGCATTGTCCCTCTATTATCCATCGGCACCGCATCCAATGCGGTCATTGCGTATACCGCAATTTCAATTCTCTCTGTCGCCCCGATGATGCATGTCTCACGCTTGTATTGTGATATACAGCACGGTACGAGTAATTTCAATGCAATGACAGATGCTCCGTCATTCTTGAAAGAAACGTTCGCGTAACGGCCAGAGGCTTATCGTGATATATTTATTGTGATATTAATTAATTATAACGTAATACTGACCAGAAATAACTGAACAGAAATAACTGATAAGAGTGGGATTCACTTTAACTACGAATCTGATAAGTCCTCTCTGTCTTTGTAATAAATAAGTTGTAAAATAATCTTGACAATTTTATTAATATAATTTAGGATTTAAGGGCCAAACTTAATTAAAAAATTTTCTTAATGTTTTATATTATTAAACGAAAAGAACGATTTTGCTGAAGTCTAAAAATTTAAAGAGCCCTGATTCTTCAAAAATTTTAAGTATGAAAAATTAGAGAAATCTGTAATATACGTAACATATACTAAAGTATTTTCGTATTTTTTTAAAAACTCAGGCCCAGATCTGAAAAATTCGCTGGAATACTAAAATAATTATGTAAGAAATTTAATTATAATAAGTTTGCAAACGATTTTAACATTCTAACAACCAACATCCAACAGAATTATTTTCAAATTGAATTTTCAGTTTCAACAAAAGTATTTCAACAAAAGCATTCTTTCTGTGTACGCGACTGTTAGATGGGGAGGTTAAGGAATAAATTCCACCTTAATTGCTGTACATATTATTTAATTGTGCTACATATTTTCATCTTAGTAATTTTACTTTCCCGCATTTCATCGTGTTTTCATCTCGTCGTGCGTTCTGTGTGACTCCAATCTGAAGTTTGTACATCAAAGGCATTTCGCAATTCTGCAGAAGAATTGCAAATGTCTGTACAGCTAGCAAGATACTATTACATTTATGCAGCCACATCTACCGTGTGTTATTCACGCGTATGTTTATACGTTCCCGGAACTATTTGTATCTCTGCTCGCGTCTCTTCCTCACGGATCATATGTGTGTGTCCACACAATTCCCACGCGTAATGATTCACCGAACGCGCCCAGGCGTACCGGCGCGCGACGGATCATGGGATCATACATTCAGCCATATCGATTGCGAAACGGCGCGAAACAATATTTCGCGTTCTACTATTGTACGCGAAAAGTTTTCTGTTTCACAGAATGTATTCGCACGTTCTATTTAATATTAACGTATCCTGCAAATGCACTCTGCATTTTAAAAAGTCCTGGATATATTGTGTGATGTTGCGAAATTTTGTCGCAAATATCTTCGATTCTAAAATTTATGTTTTGAAACAAATGTGCAATGTGAAAAATAATAAATTCTAAAGTTCCATCTGTTTCTCTTTTTTAAAAAATTATTTGTATATTATGTTAATTTAGAAACACTATATTTGGTTATATATAATAATTTCTCGTTAATATTTTCATAAAATATGCTTTCAAAGTTATAGATATTCAGCGTAAATCGATAAAAGTTTTAGCGAGCTTTGAAGTGGTTGTGCGACAGAAATGTATATTTCGTAGATTCTCATACAAGAAGCACCGTAGTTTAGCGTATACTAGATTAATCACTAATCGAGCGAAAGAAAATAGCCGGTCGTTTCACGGAAATTGATCATGTGGGCACTAAAAGTCTCGAGAGTTCGCGTGCGAATTTTCCGAAGAAACGAGATCGTCGAAAGTCTTCTCTCCGCGCTTGAATTGTGCATTAATTTTATATGGACTTCTATTTGCCCATAAATTAATCCAAGATCGCGACTGAATGACAAAGCTGCACTGAAAGAAAAATTTATCAAATCTTTATTCTAAAATTTTTGAAGTGGAATCTAATTTTCAAAGTGATGAAGAATGACAATTGAGCTAGCGTTAAAAAAGAATAACACAATTATCAATTTGAAATTTTGCCTCTTTAGAATTAGAATTCCAATTCAAAGATTTTAGAGAGTTAATATAATTTCTTTGATACAATAGTACTAAGAGTAAACATTTACTTACAATAAATAAATATTTACACAATAAAAATGATAGTGAAATCGAATTGTTGGTTTTTGTATCAAATAAATATATGTTTACATTTAGTAAATATTCACTTAGAATTATTCAAACAAATATTTATTAAAATTTAGTTTTTTTTTCGGTGTATGCAATCAAAATAGTAGTTTAACAGATTTAATTGCACACGATTTCAAATTGTTGACGTCACAGATATTTCACTTGACAGCCAACTTTTGGATTCCGCAGCAAGATTGTCGTATAATGAATCGAGCTGTCATCTTCATTTGTCTTTTACTGAATAATCCTCTCATTGATGAAATTCATCATAAATTACAAATTCTGACGCGATAGGCGATAGGCATACTTCTATTGTCAGGTTGAATACAATATAAACTTCCTCGCGCTGTAAAAAGCCGCGTAAATCACGAAACATCGCGAACGTAAATCATAAAACTTGTACGATGCTTTAGTCAGAGAACAGAAATACGTTGGAATCGGAGAACATAAGGATTCCATTTCTGAAAATGTATATGTATATCCTTTCTCTTCTAATTGCACGGAAATTGACTGTTCGCGTTAAGTACACTGAGAAAAACGATCTCGTTTGATCAAATAATTCTAGTGGTAAATAAACGAATCACAACTTTTTGATAAAATCTATTAAAATTCTGATTGACATAACTAGACTTCTGATTGGTATAATAATCTAGTAAAAATAAGAATTCTAGTAGAATTTACCAGAAATATTGTATCAACCAGAATTCCGATTATTTCAACTAGAATTCTAATAAATTTAACTAGAAGATTTTGATTCGTCCATTTTCAACCAGAATCTTTTTTCAGTGTATTATTCATAAGCATGTGGGATTGATAACGATTATCGCGAGGACTGAAATTAAAATATCTGTCTATTGACGAGATCTCGAGGCACATTGTTGAGAGCCAGGCAAGACTTCCTTGCATCACCAATATTTCGCGTGTCTTTTTGACTATATTGAGTATCTACAATGAAATTTTAAGGGAAGCCTAAAGTGGTCTCTGTTTTACCGATTTACTAACTAATTTTTATATTAGGTATCTAAGCCTAATTCTAAGGGTCTGAGCACAAGAATTGTCGTAACACTTCCTTAGAGACTTAAGTTGTAGATTTAAGTAACGCACAAGCAACGCTTTGGTGTATGACGTACGATTTATTGCCGTCTCTTGGAGATACGGCAATAAGTTGTATGTCATATATGAAAGCTTGTGCGTTACTTACGTTTACAATTTAAGTCTAAGTAAGTGTTACGACAATTCTTGTGCTCAGACCCTAAGAACTCAACATTGTTTGTTTATATAATTTCTAGTCCAAACCAAAATTGTTTTATAAGTCTTAAACCATAAGAAATTGATCAATCACAGTCAAATGTGAAGAGAATAATTGACTATGATTTGTCAATTTCTTACGAGGCTTAAAACTTAAGTTTTACACCTTTAAATTACACCCTAAAATTTCATTGTAGACACTCTGCTTTACACAATCTTATTTCATAAGGAATTAAGACACCGACAGAAAAATTTCAGAATCACCTCATCGTATTGCGATTGAGATTTATAATCTCTACAAGTGCGCGATTATTCGATTCGACGTGACATTAATAGAGCAAGTAATCAAAGTCGATACCGTTATTTCATGCTATCGATCAAAAGGAAATTCAAAAGAACGCACTTTAGAGCATGAAATGGAATTTCGCCGATTATAAAAAGTTAATTACAAAATCAACGTCTCCGCCCTGTGAAAGAAAACTTTCCGTACAAGTTGGGGTTAATTTGGATAGCGATGATCGATGAGATTAACTCGCTCCGTAAGCGGAAAGGAAAAGAAAGAGAGGCATAAATTCTCGAGAAAATCGGTGGAGCACGTACGGAGTCAAATTGCTTGTCCATCAAAGAAAGAATAATTTACAAACATAAAATACGAACGAATTACGTATCTTTTGCAAAGTTTTGACGACCGTCGCTGAATAAAACTTATTTTCTTGAGCAATATTACTACGCGATTGTGAAAAACTGACTTACTTTTTTGGTGTGTCAATTTAAAGGGATGCTGACGTGACGGAATTACCAAACATTGCAGGTTAGAAAATTCTTTAAATTGACTTTACAAAATTGAAAACTTTTTTACATATTTAAAGTTACATACAAATAAGCCCCGTGATACTTAATATAAATTTAAAAATAGAAAAAAAAGCAAATTATATATACGTATATTATAATTTTTTAACTAACAATAAGTTGAGTATTATTTATTACCTTAAACATGTAAAAAAGTTTTTAATTTTGTAAAGTCAATTCAAAAATTTTAAAAGAAATATAAGTATTATTAGCTGCGAATTGCAACACAGCAATGAAATAACTTAAACAGATAGATCAACCACGACCTTCTTTACATTTGCCTGTTAGATTCCGTTATAATATGAAGTCTCACATTACACTTGAATACATACTTTATAAAAGGTTCTGAGTACTATATTTTAATTCACATCAGTAAAAAAAATATCTACTGACACAACTTTTAAATCTTGACTCTGCTCTTTCTAATCATTCAACGACGAAATAGTTTCAATTTCACAGATATTGCAATATTAATTGTATTTTAATTGTATTTTATATAACTTCAGCTATTTCGATTTCAATAATGGCTATTTTTTTAATATTCTTTCAATGTTTTAATTATTAAACTTTTTGTACCCTAAAATTTTAATTAATGCTATATTGTCATCAGGTTTATGAAGACTTATCTATTAAAATTATTTTAATTTAAAAAACATTTTAACCTATAACGCCAATAACTTCATCATGCCAATATCACTAATTTATCTTGCGCGCCATTACATGTAATAAAGCTATTTAAATTTTCGTGGTTGCTGCGATATCAGTTACGTGAGAGTTACATCGAGCGGTACGATAAAATCCACAGGGAGGCCGGACAGAATTAATTACATCAACCCTGACGAAGGTGTCACCGATAACATGATCGATATGTTCATTCTCCATCATCGTGTGTTAGATGTTTTCTGCCGTCTCTACGAATTGTACCGTGATCCCTTTTATATGCCAAGAACGTCATCAATAAGGAAAAAAAATAAACTCGGGAAAGAATGCATCTCTGCGAGATTCGTCGCCTTTCTTTTCATGACTCACTATGAGTTTCGTAATCGATCAACGTCTTCAGCATCTTTCCTTAATGGCCGCCAAGGACCGCTGTGCTGAAGTACGTTGGTGAATTTTGCTCATTCTTTGGACTAGTCATATATCTCTTTTTTTCTCCTGAACAAAGTATTTCAATGGAAATACTCTTTTTGGACTACGCAAAACGCAATGAATTCGTTTCAAATCGAGTTCTACTAATTCGTCCATTGAAAGTTTTGGATAGCTTCGGAAGGATATAAATTCAGATACTAAACGATTATAAGTGTGTACAAAAGTACATTTTAAGGACTATCTCTTCGACAAACAGATATTTTTGTATTTTTTCAAATTTCAATTTTCAAAAATAAAAAAAGAAGAGGAAGAGAGAAATAAACAGCATTAATTAAAAAATAACAACTAAATTCAGTACTTTCTTAAGAGTTTTTACTCATGATATATTTGCAATAAATCCTTGGTGTACTTTTTTGATTGTCGGAAATTTATTTCTATTATTTACGTTGTAAAGTATCCCAGTTGAATTGCGAACCGAGAAGTGAAAAACTAAAATACTCGAGTAATTTTTTTTCCCGTGTTGGGAAATCTAGTCCTTTCGTAGTAGATATACGCCGTGAGTAAAAACTCTCATTGGAAGCTGGGGTTGCATCCGCGCGGTAGAATGTAATTAATTCTCGTCAAGTGAATATTTAGAAGCGCACAGTATTTTACGTGACATTTCGCTACAATAGAACGGGGAAATGCTCGCGCCACGGACGAAATGCGGTTTTAATGATCGACTTTCAATAGAAGGTTTTCCAATAGTATTAAGATTGACATCGTCAGTGATACATGATGGATATTCGTTTAAACACGAGCAATATTTCGTAAATATATGCCTTGAAACTAAACATTCTTTTTATTCTTTCTGATAGTAGCATATAGTAAATCTTCTGGTTATTCCAGAGTCTATTTATTGACATTTTTCAAGGATCTTTTTCGACGAAAACATTTACCTAATCTTTCTCTCGGTATTAAATTTTTCTGTATGAAATCTACATTTTTCGGGATATTTTAAGTGGTTGCAAAAAATTCGTCATTTATCACGATTACGATTACATGATTTTTTTCCTCCGGAAGGAAAAAACATGTGGGAGTGCTTAGGAAATTCATTGAAGAAGCTCCATTTTTCATTACAAACGATGACTCGCGGATTTCGCATAGAGAGGACGAAATCGTAAGATCGTCCTTGCCGTGTACAAAAAGCGCCTCTTTAAGGTCGCGTTTTCTTCCTACGGCCTTTAATCGCTCCTCCGCGTGACCACAGCTAATGGCATGAAAAAGCAAAACGTCACTGTAAACTGGCAGAAGTGGATTGTATCGTGGCTGGTAAAAAAGGTCGAGACTCACCGCACAGAGATTATTTAAAGTCGAAATCCCGGCCGCGGAACGATGTAATCTCGAATAATACAAATGTCGTAAGCAATAATGAGATAAAACTCATCGATTTTGTTTCTCCTAGAGTTTAATCGAATTTCGTTAACTGCATTAATTACGCACGCTATATCGATAATAAAATAAATGAACAATGAATAAGTAATGTCCTTATCCGAAACGATTAAATAAATTCACTCCGAGAGTTTAGTATATAGAATCAATAAGTTGGTTAATTTATATGTAGCTTTTATTAAATATAATATTCATTATATTTAGCATATTCATAATATTTATTTAGAGAAAATCTTGTACATATTTGAAAACAAAAATATATTCGTAGCATGATTATAGTGTATAAAAAATAATGTCTGTGGGATATATGGTACTATACATGCGTGTGTGTGGGATTTTTAAATATTATTCTGCGTTAAAAAATATATATCATAATTTGTAGTTTAACAGTTAGAAATAAATCGGAAAAATTAATATAATATTAGCTTCAAGAAATGCAAAAAACGCAGAATTATAAAATGAAGATGATGATACAAGCTTATTTAATTAAAAAATCATTTTACGCGTAATAGAGTCTAATTTACGTTTTCCATTACGTTGACCCACTTTCCCGTTAGACCCACGAAACAGTCAGCAGAGACAGGTAAACGATAAACGGTAAGTCCACAACAGGTCTATGATATTGCAGGAATTTCACCGTTTGCAAAAGTCAAATCACGAATTCCTGAATTTCAGCCGGGAATCTTCGGTGCAAGTTAGCCACGTCCTGATATCTCGCGATACTGAAATTCCGTATGCATAATTCGTTCGAATAATTTGTCGCAGCATTTATCTTCGGCTCGCGCGAAATCCTGCGTGACGCGTGTGCGTGCGCAGCATTTTCGCACGATTTGGATTAGCAAGCGTATCGTTTACCACAAGTGTTTAATTGAGCTTTCCGGTCCCGATTGACTCTGTCAAACTAAGATGCTTCGCAGGACTTTGAGCTGTTGTCCTTCACAAATTCCATGCATTGTTTCACGTAGATGAGGTAGATACTCACCGCACCGTAATTGTAGCGGCTCTTCTGAGTAAACTCATGTTCTCAGATTATTCCAAAATGTGATTAAACCGTGTTACCCCAAGAGAAGTTTAACATCGTGCAATCATTGCTTTGAAAACAATGATTAAAATTTATCCAATTAACTTTAAAGGACGAGAGACCGTTTTTCGAATCTTACATCTTGATAGTAGCACTGAAACAGTATTACATTTTGAGGCAAGAAATACAATGAAATAATTAATTATAACAAGTCTTACTCAAGTAAGCTGTAAGATGTAAAAAATGGTCCTCCGTTCTCTAAAGTTAATTGAATACATTTTAAATAATTTTCCCGTCTTGTAAAGGTTAATTACTACAATTAGGAGCGTAAGAAATTTTCTATCATTTCATATGCTTTAATGAATTTAATAAAAAGAAGTTTTTATTACAAGATCCTAAATAACAGGTATCTTAATATAAATCAATCTTTTTTATTGTGCTTTACTGAAATTAAGTAGCGTACGTTGTCAAGAAATTCAGCACGCAACTTTCAAAGCGTTTCTCGAAAACCGTCATTCCTCTATTTATTTTATAGAGCGCTAGAGCGGAAGAGCAAGACCTTCGAAGACATAATCGTTCCCAACAGCAATGTCTTGGTCCTTCAATTAAATCCTATAGATAGAGATGTAGATCGTGCCGGTGCAACTCAGCCGCCGAATCTTCGTCGGTGACCTGAATTCAACGCTCACACGCTCGATTAATTAGTCTCTACGAGTGGCACCCTTCTCTCTCATTAACATCTTCCTCTCTCTTACGTTCCTTTCTCGTTTCCTCTTTCTAAAACACATGCAGTAAAATCACATTTAAGTTTGAATTTCAAATCGCATTCAAAGCACGTTTTATTTCTTTTTTTCTATTTCTTTTGCTATTCTTTTTATGATTCTGCTTGTCCCCGAATTTTTAATTCTCTTAACACTGTTTTTATCGTATTAAATAAAGAAACACAGGCGCAGACAGAGATTGAATAATTGACACATATTGTATTATAATATATAAGAAAACATGATTTTAAACAAAATTTTGTCCGATCTTTGTATCCTCGTTAAAATGAGTGCACAATGTATTTCGTATATTTCGATAAAATGCAAAGAAGGATTTTCTGTATTACAGGCCTCGCATTTCGCGGTTTAATGATATTAAAATATGACGCTGTGTGTAATGTAGTCAGATATAAATGCCGTTACATTTAATATAATGAGGTGAGAATATTCATAATATTCATACTTTAAGCTTTAGCCTTTCAAAATCCTGATAAATATCTTACAGTAGAAGCCATAAATACAATCGCGATTATATCCTGTTTTTATTGAAGATTGTCTTTCATCACTCATTATTATCTGTTTGGCCCAAATGGGATTAAGCTGCCAATCTAAAGCAGCACATTGAATTTACAAGCGCCGAATATTAAAATAAGATCTTCTTTACACATTTATCTATAGAAAAAGGAAAGTTTGAAATAATTCAAATAGTTAAAGAAGTTGTTAAGTTGCTGTATTTTAAATAAAGAAGTTGTTATTTTAAATTAGTTAGATAAAATCTGCAAACAAAAGGATTAATTCTAAAAGATCTTACGCATAAGCTTATCCGCTATAATGGTTTAAGCATTATTTCTCTCGCGTTATATCTGTCGTTGTAACGCGAAGATATCACAGCAAGTTTCCTGTAAACCCTGTAATCGAATTTTGCAATTGATCCTATTGATGCCTTTAGGCATCAGAGCGTCCTTTAGATTAGAACATCCTTTGAGATGTTCGACACCACGAATTCTCCGCATTGTCTCATGAAAATGAAGGAATATCGATAATACGTGATCCATTGGCTTGTTCTGCTTCCTTTCGTTTTCTCCTTCCTCTCTTTTCTCTCTTTTTCTTACATCTTTATATATATATATATATATATATATACACTGAAAAAAAGATTGGTTGCTGCAACAATTTAGATAGTAAAATGTAGCATAGCATTTTTACATGACTGTAGCAATCAATTTTTGATTAAAGCAGCAAATTTTTAGTTGCGTTAGCCTATCGAAATCATATACTGACATTGCGGATAAACTAACACAACTAAAAATTTGCTGCTACACCCAAAAACTGATTGCTGCAGTCATATAAAAATGTTATGCCATATTTTACTATCTAAAGTGTTGGAGCAATCTTTTCTTTCAGTGTATAAATAGGATATTAAACTTTTATTGCATTTCAAGATAAAAGGAATATAAGGATAGAAACATAAAAATAGATGCACAAACTTATAACGTATAATTTAATATTAGCATTTTCTTACCATCAGTTAGGCGCAAAATGAAACGAATGATTATGATTGAAGATACGATTAAATTTCTCACACAATATGACAGAATAAATTACGCTACGTAAAGTTTGGAGATGAAAGGTATTCCCTGCGAGACTTGATTTTCTATTTGACGTATTTTGCTTACATATTTACTTACACATCTACTTCGTGCATCAGGCGAGCTCTGCTCTGTTAGTAATAAAACTCCTTAATAGACACGATCGATTCGGTTACGCAGATGCCAGGCATTACATCAGGCCGTCGTCGGAAATTAAAAAATACGCTCCCGTGCTTTGAAGAAAACGCGAAGAGTCGAGGAGAACGAGGAGGAGTGATCGAGGAGAGACGAACGGATAATCGAAAGATATCACGCGAACATCGCGAGGAGCGAATGATAATTGCCGACGAAAGTTCGATCGGCTTCTCGTCGAGAAAGCTGCCCGAAGGATCGCGGCAAATTATTTCTCCGGCGGCGAGCCTTGAAACAACGCCGATCGATTTCTCGAAGGATAATAACACTTCTTCTGGTCTCGTGGTCCCTTCGAGATATACTGAACGTCCTTGGCCTCGTTCGCGCCAACAAGCTCGAGAGGTATTTTTTTCCCCTCCCGTTTAAAACCCTTGCGCAGGGGGTGCAACCCGGCTGTCAATCCGGAATCTCACGCATTTACACACGACTTGGAATCGGGTTTGACGAGTACAAATTTCTTCCTCGAATTTTACGCCCGACCATTCCGATCCTACGAGTTGTGAGCCGAATCGCTGTGTATGAGGAAGTTCTAATTAAAGTTGCTGCCGTTTGATCGTACCGTGCGTGTCGGCTTACGCGCGATAGAATCACGTGATCGCGGGCAGAATCAAGAATAGCGTTAATCCGAATCTCTCGAACTTTGGTAACGTCATACATACCTTGTAATCTGGCATGCCAGAGCGGACTGCTATCAGCGGCAGAATTCTCATTGATGTCTACACGTTTCCAAGTAGATTTTGCCGAGATTAATGTGAAGCGAATTCATGAGGTAATAAAGCGAACAGAGATTGAGCGAGGGCGTCAGATGTAATTTCCGGTGTAACGATTTTGGCCTTTTCGAATTCATAATCTAAAACACGATTACAATAGCTGAAACACACAGTTTCACTTTACAATAATTCGTTACATTGTACGTCGCTGTTATTTTAGTAACAATAATTTTGTTTATTTATAATTAGGAAATTGTGGCTGATTATAATTGATTGTAATAAGAATAAGAAAGTTTCTCGATTTTGAAGGACAATGAAAACAAGGTATTAGAATTCGCAATAATGGACGGCAGACGAGGCACGCAAATGCGTGCTGAAAGCTCGCGATGAGTAGAAAAGCATAAAGAACTTTTTTGAGAAAAAAAGTTCGCTCGCTTGAAAATCGTGTTGATAATTTCGATTGTGATCGCGATACTTAGCACTATTACTTGCCACGTAAATCGCCTGTGATTCTTTCTTTGGGCGCCGAGCGTGATATCTCATAGAAACGAATATGAGAAGGATTCGTGATCTCGAGATAGCGTTCATGAACTGGTCATAATCTCCGAAACGTGAACTCCGGCAAGGAAAATAGAAGACTCTTCCATTGAATATTTGCCAAATGAAAACACATTTTAAAAACCATCAGCCACCGCCTCTTTCGCCGCGGAGAAAAGCTGCGTAATCTTATTGGAGTTGTATAATAGAACGGGAATAACTTCTAAGGCAATAAAGATACCATTTGCAACGTTCTTAATCGTTTCTCGGAAATTTTACTTGAATAAATTTGAAGAAAAAAATGAGAATAAAAAATTTGAGAATCAGTTCAGAGTTCTTCCGTCATTGATCATCTAGAACGACTATTTCATCGTATAGTACAACAATTTACCTGTAATACTTCTAACTTGTTTAATAAATATAAAGCTGCTGCGAGTTAATTGGATCTCTCGCATAAACAAAGAGAGCCTAAAACTAGATCAAAAAGTTTACTTTTAGAATCTTGTTATCCGTACTAATAGAAAATTAAACGATTGTATCTTCAAACTCTACTTATTCGTTTAGAACTGCAACGAGTGATTGCGAATCGAATTCGTTGCGAGGCGATGCGTCACTGTAGCGCACAATCAGCTTAATCATTATACGCTGCCATACAACATAAAAATTGTAATTTATCATAAGAAATGACTCAGAGGGCGCGTCCTGGAGAGTAGCGAAAGATAAAAGTATTTAAAAACTTGACGGTGTAAGCTTCATTGGAACGGCAGAATAGCAGTTGCAAACTTAATCGATGCAGCACGAAGTGCAGAAGAAACTACACGAATAGCACGAGACACTTGACGCGCGTGAGGAGCGATACATGTATATATAGTATACGTATGTGTATGTATTAGTTTCTGTGTTTTTCTCGCTAGCAAAGACTAGCGAGGGTTGTAAAATTTACGACGAGGTAATACAGCGGCTGAAAATTGCCGCAAGGAAAGGCACAGCAGTAAAAATTGTAGAGTGAAAGCACCACCGAAAGAACAGAAAAATCGCCACGTGGCACTTGCTTTCCTCAATAAAAGGACTTCAATAAAGAAGAAAAAAGAGAAAGGGAAGAAAGGGAAAATTGATCACGCGAGAAGAGAGCCGGCTGTCGGGTGATTTCACCGATACAGTGTCCAATTAAGTGTTCTAATAAACAGTGTCTAATTAAGCCAGAGAGTGGAAGCACCGGGTGAACACGTGGAAGAGGGCCCGACGGCGCGCAAGAGCGGCTTCATACGCGGTCTCGTACGCCGATTGAGCAGCGGCGGCGGCAGAACGGGGCGATCGGCTCGTTCGATTGCCACGTGTGGCGGCGGCGGCGGCGGCGGCGGCGGCGGGTCCAAAGGTGGAGAAGGCGGTGGTGGAGGAGGCAACACGAGTCCTAGCGGTGGTTGCGTTTTCGCAGCTGGGCAACAGTCGGTCGCGGGGGCCGATAGCACCACGGTGTCCACATCCGGGACTCCCCTTGGTGGCCGCGGTACCCCGAGCCGACGGTCCAGCCGCGATCTAAGCCCCTCGAAGAAATCGTCGTCGACGTCGTTAGTGATCGGCCAGCAGGATGCAGCCGTGGCGAGCCATGGAGGCGGTGATGGTGCCGGTATCACTTCGTCATCCGCCAGTGGTACCGGACAGGATTGGCGGAAGCTAGTCGGCAGCATAAGGCGCAAGGTACGCCGTAAAACCACCCAGAATAGCTCCAGCGTATCCGAAGCCGCTCTGCAGGACACGACGAATCGCAATCAGGATGACTTCCTCAAGGCCGCAATGAGAATCTTCCTGGTGGTGTCGCCGCCGATGGGGCGCATTCAGGTAAAATGCGCATATCGGCCGTGCTCGCTGTTTTGTATCAATACATTTCGAATTTGCAAGTGCTAAACATTTTTTTTAGCTTGCTTGTCGATTAGTTACACTGAAACAAAAGACTAAATTCTAAAAAATATTTATTTGAACAGTTCTAAATATTTACCAAATATGTAAATATGTACATATATATATTTATTTGGTACAAGAACCATAAATTTGATTTAATTGTTATTTTTTTATTTTGAGTAAATATTTATTTAGTTAACTAAAAGTACATGTTTAATTAGTACTATTCAAAGAAATATGTATTAAGATTTAGTAAATTTTTTTTCAGTGTAAATTTTAATTTCCTATTGACCATCTTTTCTTAGAAAAAGGTTAGGTTAAAGACATGATACGTAAAAAGCATCGATGCTTAATTTCTGTTAAATTAAATGCATGAGAGAAATCTTACGTAAGACTGAAGCTTACATCATCTTGAATATCTCATCCATCATGCTCCACATATAGACACCGCACGAATTTCTCTTCTCTGACGTAAATTGCTGCGATCTACAATATATACTCTTCTCTTCTTTTCTTTTCTTTTCTTTTCTTTTCTTTTCTTTTCTCTACTCTCCTCGGGCTGATCGACAAAACCGTACAAAATATTTAGCGAAAAGAAACATTTGACGCTATCTAGGCAGAAGATGCTTTCCGCGCAGTCATACAGCTCGGATCCAATCGAATACTTTTATTCGATAAAAGGAGCTGATAATTGTCTTGCGGATCTAAGACCCAGATGGGATTTACTTTCCGCGTCCAAGGACAATCTGGTTTCCCGTGATAAAAGGAGAGCTATCTTTTTTGCCATCGTGCTCGCTGTACTCAGAACGTACAAAAAGGCACTTTATTATTTTCGGACTTTAATTTTTTCGGGCAAATGGGCTTTATGTTCCAGCTTTATTCGTTATATATCGCATTATATATTATTATAAATACATAGATTATTGTCTATTTATTTATATTGAATTATTATATAATATATCAATACTCTATTTATTTTGAATGACATATACCAAGCGTAATGTTTGTCATGCTAATAAAATTAAATTTTTATTAATTCCATTTGCGGCGATAAGCAACAGTCATTCCGGTATATGTTTAAAGGCTATTGTGGAATATATCTCCGGTAAATCACGACAATTAATCTTAATATCTAACGCAACGAGTGGACCGGTCATGCGTTACAGTCGTTCTCGCAATTACGTTGACCAACGAGTGCATTATTCGTCGACGGGCTGTCCGAAACGGGGACGTTCCGTCGTAGATGCGCGAAATAAATGTCTCTGTCATAAAATATCCATGTCACCGAAATGTCGAGCGATTTCACGGTATTATCACTAGATTTCCCGCACATTTCTGATATCCCTGGTAAATAGTTGGGGAACTAATTAAACTTTTAGATAGTTGGAACTAACCAAATATATTAGAGAAATACTTGGAATATTAAAAACATCTATTTATTAAATTATGTGCGTATTCCAGGCATGCATCTCTATTGTCACTTGGTGTGCGAGATTCCCTCTCGTCCCAGATTTCAGAAATTCCGCCATAATATACCGTGGAACGATGCGTTATCTCGCTTCGCCGCTCCGTCTACCTGTTTCCGTCTGAATTTATCAATCAATCACGCCTGAATGGGCGCCTTAGTCAATTGATCGCTTCGATTAAACAACCGGTATGCTCTCTAATCTACGCTTCGGCTCGGATGCTCGATTTTTCATCTTTTTTGCTATTTTTTTTATATATATTTCTTTTATCAGATGCGGCTGGATAGACATTGATACGCAATGTAACTCTCCTGTTAATCGATTACCGTCACTGTTTACACCACGACCTTTCGTTTAACGTAACAGCTGCATTCGATGACCCGTCCTTCAACAATCGTAATCGCGTGGTTAATATTTGCACGCGATCATATCGTTATTGTAAGTGGAAATCGATTAAAGATAATTAATAATTCTTAACCAGACGCGAGGAACATTTTTTGCGCGATCGATTTTTTAGATATCAATTATTTTTTTAGTTGCACAGTATATTTTCTAATAAAGGTAGTTACATTTCTAAAATTTTAACACTCGCGATCCTTATGCAATTAAGTTAACAATTACTGTTAAGTAAAAATTATTGTACGATCCATACATGCGACATCTTTACTTGCTTAGCAATTATATCAATTTGTGGTTCAAGTATATGTACATTGAAATCTTTTCATGATATTTATGTTAGTACAGATGATTTGAATAAGTAGATTCAAAACATCAAGAGACGTCGGGTTGCTTCGTAAATAAAAGTCTGCGAAAAATATTCAACTCCGTGTATAACCCCGTGCCTGTTATACTACCACTTCACCTACTTTAAGGAGAGTCTCTTGTAAAATCAAACGCACTGCGTCGTTTTTGCTAAAACAAAAGTCATCCATTGTTTCTCATTATAATTTCGGAGAAAAATCCAGCGATTTTATGAAAAAGAAATATTCGCTTATTTTAGCTTTAATACGATATATAAAACTATCATAATAAAATGATTGTTGTTATTGATCTATACTACTGTTATTACGAATGCAGTGCGCTCAAGTAAATCTTTTCGAAAATCTGATATTTTTTGTTGAATATAAGTGTAAAATATTCTGAATAAACTTTTCTTTGATCGCGACTTTTTTTTGTTCTTTGACGCTTTTTCAAAGCGTTTTTCTGAACGTTCGTGACATTGTAGATTAAAAATATCTGCTAATCTAGATTTAGAAGCGTTAGCTCGACCCACACAGATACCATGTGATAATATCATAACTGATATAACAAGATATATATATATTCCTTGCATGTGACACGCGTTTCTCTGCGCTTTTCTGTTTCGTACTCTGTCATGTAAAATTTTTTCTTTCTGTTATTTGCATGAGTTAACCATGTTTTCCTAAATGTCAAAAATTTATGTTCAACATATCGTAAAGAGAAATAAATTTGAAACTTTAAGCTAATTATTTCAGTAAATATAAAAAATTATGTCTAATTTTATATGTATAAAACAGCAAGAACTTCAAACATAGTATTATAGTTACTGAGAATATCCAGAGAAACATCAAGTATTTTATATAAAATATTATTATCACTTTATTTTAATTTTCTATTTAACATAAAATGATGTTCACATATGATGTAAAATTATTATATTTTATTTAGGATATTTATCAGCGCTTGCGTTACTTATTTTTCTTCATACTGCAAGTACTATAAAAAATTATATATCTTTAATATTAATACTCGCGTTTTATATTTCGCTAGATTAATAGATTTTGTGGCAAAATTATTATCGACGACATATTTTCTAAAAGATTTGCAATATCGAGTATAAGTATCTCGTTTATTGATCATTGTTAGAGATAATGGTAAGAGAGATGAGAAGAAAGAAGATAAATCATTTCTTTCGACCACTCCTACGCTGTAAAACACTTCTATCATATCTATATCTCTTTTTATTTTTATATATTTTTAAAATAAGTTAATTCATTGTAGAATACTTTTATGATATTGTACATTTATCTATAATGGCTGACTAAATCTTACGTTTGTTAAGTCAAATATTTATAAAGAATAATTATTGGAAAGATAATTAATGAGAAAAAAATAAGTGACTCGATTTGTTTACTTTTTACCACATTTTTATGTTTTAATTTTAATTGGTGACATTTTCTCGATTCGTCACATGCAAACGAGCGAAATATAATTCCTCTCGTTAAAAATAATGAGCGGTATATTAGTCGAAAATTAAGAGTGAGTACGATCGCGCAATCAAAGCTAAGTGGATTATTGTTTTAATCAAAAATATACAGAGTGTCCTAAAATTCGATACTCAAAATACTATAACCAGAAGATTTTCAAAAAATTAAGTAAAAAAGATATTTGTTAATTTTTATTTTACGCAAAATAGTTTCTGAAGTTTTAAAATAAAGGTCAAAGTAAAGTTTAAAATATGGCCAATATTACAGACTACGTTTGGATAGTCACTTGTAAGTAATTAATGAGTGCGTTGAAGTGTGCGCTAAAACTTACTAATACTGCCGCATATACGACTCATGGTCACCTAAATATAATCTATAAATAGCTATGTTAACTTTTATTATTAAAAAAATTATTGCTATTATTGCTTAAAAAATAATTTACAAATCGCTTCTTTTACTTAATTTTTTTTAAATACTTTTCCTATTTACATTATTATTTTCTTATATTATTTTGAGTTGCAGATATATATATTATTTTGAAACACCCTATATAACTTGACCTGCGTTGTCAAAGGTGAAAATTGAGGTATGAAATAATAAAGGTTATGAAAATCCGTTGGCTTAGTTGTAGTATAATACTAAAAGAGGAGTACAATGATGGAGGAGGGAAGATAAAGAGAATATATCAAGTATCAAGTGTCCATCTTATGATAGGGAAAGAGGTAGTGTTTTATGAGAGAGAGAGATTGATGGC
>NW_017304406.1:436575-445395 GCF_001594115.1 Trachymyrmex septentrionalis | reverse complement strand
TGTGTGTGTGTGTGTGTGTGTGTGTATATTTGAGTGCGAATTTACTCGTCTCGGTTATGAAGTCTCGAGAACGATGGTATAATTTTTGGCACGATGCCAGACAACCAGCCGATCTTAAACCTCAAGGGTTTTCTACTTTCCAACGAAAGAACCTACGGTGTTATCCCTCCGCATCATCATCGAATCTTATCGCCTTCAACAGTGCTTCTTCGAGAAGTATATTGGCTTAAGCGGGAGACTCGCCCTCCTCGTAAGCTGCGCGTGTATTCGAACCCAATTTTTCCGCCTTTCCGAAAGTTGAAATTGCTATCCATCACGTGGTATCTATCACATACAGGGATACAATCCTCATTTATTTTTTTTACAGACTCCACGTACGTACGTAAAGATATATTGGGATTGAAAGAAAAAAGTTATAGTTGCTATAAATCTTTTATTAAAATTATATGTTTATTTAAATTTATGTGTGTGGTCTAGAGATATACATTAGATATTATACATTATGGCTATCTCAGACTAGATAATTAACAAACTTTTTTATTTGACAGAATGTTAGTAAAAATTGCTCCTGCTGTTAGTGAAAATTTTCGAGTTCCATCGCGCTTTACAAAGTTACAGTAATTAAATCATAATTGTTACAAACGAAGGTTTTACAAAACAAATACTCTATTATATTTACAGCAAGACAGCGTAAGCAGCCATGTCCCGGAACACGACAAATCGCGACGCGCGCTAATTAGTTCTTCAGAGTAATTACGATCACGCTCGGTGATACGGCGGGTAACTTAATGAAGCGCCAGTTTACGTTTTGATATACAATTTACTGATTATATGATTAAATCGGGTCCTAATCCCCCCTGCCCCGTCCTACCTACCTAATGAAGTTAACAAGTTTCTCAGTTGCATGCCTTCTCCGTGTCGACGTATTTGTGTTCCCGGTAAGGCGTTGACGAAATATGGCCCCGAGCTACTTGCCTTAAGCTCCACTTATGCAATAGTTTACTTTACTGCATGCCGTATATCGCGTCAACCAAACTTCGATAGCGCGTAAGCCTTGTAGACACTATGTAGAATAAGGTAAATGTGTCACATATACACATAAATAAGCTGCCGTAATACAGGACGGTTTTCTCAAATACCTCGTTGTGCATAAAATGAAATGTGAATTATTTAACGAAGCTAACTCGACTAACTTTTTGATGTTAAATGAATCCATTTGGTAGTTTACATCTAGTACATATCTAGTGCCTCTAATTAATTATCAATTAATTATTTGATAATTAATTAATTCTCTCAATATTTTGAAGAGTAATTGTGTAATTTAATGGCTATCGAAATATTTAATGTCGACTGTTAAAATTACTACGTTAATAAATTCAATCAACAAGCCAGAAGAATCCTGTTAAATTTCCTCGATATTTGGTAATCGTTTAAATTCCATCAACGAAATGTATCATGCTTATTTCGCAATTTACCAATAGTCGTAAGACAGACTCAATTCCCAGGTATGTTTTTGCTTCGTCCTGTCGCAAAACAGAAGTTACTGCGGTCGGGGTGTTTTGCAGTGCGCCCAATTTCTAGATTTAGTACAGCTGGTGCACGAGAACCTTGAAATTACATTCCTGCTTGTGAAGCTTTCCGTGTGCGAGAGCTCGATATTGTTATACCGTCAGCTTAACGTCCTCATCCACTGTCGGAGAAACGGATGATTAAACGAGAAGCGACGGGTGACATATGAGAGCTTTCCGAGTATTTTCTATATATGAATCAAAAACGTTAACAATGTCGATTGGATACAAACCACAACACGGGCTAAAGAATTACTAGCTCGAAAAAAAATTCTATATAATTCGTGAAATGATAGATAAAAATTTTTTAATTGACTTGTTATTTGATTATCTTCAAGGAACTCATAAAGCTTGGGACTTATACAAAGAAATATAATAACATTTAAAAAAGTGTAAATAATCTTAAAAGATTTAATTTTCTATTTCTGTTGAAAATATAGGGTTGAAAATACGCGCACAGTAGAGTGTGATAAACTGAACAGTAGGGCAGAGTTTAATTATTCTTTCACACTAACGTATGAGAAAACTATGGAGGCCCTTAGTACTTCTGGAAATTATTAAATTCTCAGGAAGATTTCAATAGCTTTGTGGTTATCAAGCTTGAAAATTTAGCACGTAAATAGGTTTGCTAGCCTATTGCGGTTTACTGAAGCATCGGACGTCCATAATCTTGGATGATATGAACTAGGTTTATAGGTGGACTATCGGGGCGGTTAATGTTCTAGTCGTGGTCCATTATTATCGGACAATAGGCTGTCTACACATTAATAACGATGTACATTCCAGTGATATATAAGAGTAAACAGTGACGCGCTTACAAAACGTAAATTATAAGTTTATTATTTCTGAATCAGCGTCCCATATTTTTTAATACTATTTTCTTATGACATTATAAAGATGTACGTATAGATATGTACGTATAGATATGTATTTTTCAATGATAGATAAAAAATCGGACTCTCATTGTTTTTCAGAAAAAAATCACTTTGTTTTAATCATTAAAATGTTAGTAAAGCAGAGACACGAATAAAACGGATATATCATACGAATATATGAATCTTAAGAACGTATGTCGACCGGAAAGTGTTAATTTCGTAACCAAAATAGAACGCTTGTGTTGTAGAAATTGTTGAAGCGAAGTACGTTTGCATGCATCGCGAAGTATTACACTCACAGCGAAAATCGAAGACCTGGATAAATTTGCAATTTTAGTTGTGATTCGTAATTTGTGTCCAATATCTATTAGGTATACGTAATACGATATTGAACTGATTGAAAAGCAACCCTGTGCACGGAAAGAGCAATTTTGCAGAACAATCTAAAAATTTAGCTAGATACATATTTGAAAATAATTCTGTTGGTCAAAATAATTGCGTAGGACGACAAAATTGATTGCTAGAATATTAAAACTTTTTACAGTATATTTTGCTCATCATTGCTTATAAGATTCCTACAAAATTACTTTGATAGTTCAATAAAATTATTTTCTGATCTGTATCTAGCTAAATTTTTAGATTTTTTAGCAAGATTTGTTTTTTCCATGTGATTTATGTGCACACAAAATATCATTAAAATTACGGAGTTGTATAAAAATATAAATCTAATTACAAAATTTAAACAAGCTGCTGATTAAATAACTCTATTAAACTGAAAAGTTACAGTTAAAATTACAAACTCTTATGAAATTATGTTTTTTATTCAATAATATCTAGTCATTTTGTTTCGCAAAGAGAAAACTCCCAAGTCATCTTTAATTATGTTTCTATAAATTTTACAACAATAATAATATTTTAATTAAAACAAATAATCCTATTCTAAGAATTGAAATACGGCATTCGCTACACAAACGGCACTTTGAATTAATCACTTATAAATTAATGTAACAATGCGTTTTTCAATTATTTATTAGAAAATAAAATATATTCCCTGATGGTGATTCCAGAAATATGACGCATTTTCTCTCGCATTCAAATTCAACTATATTATTTGCCGGAAATTAATTTTTTTATTCATATTTCTCTGTTTTTGAACATGAATGTTACCAAAACCTCTTATCCTCTTACTTTTTCTCTCGTATCTTTTTATAGAAAATAATTCGAGTTTTTATCAAATAAATTACAATGTTCGTAGAAAAAAATACGTGTATGTATATATAAAATATTCACACAAAATATTTTTTTAATTTTATTTAGTTTTAGAATGTAACTTTATTTTAAGGAGTTTATTAATTTTATCGATTTATCGCAAATTCACTCTTATTGTTGCGTCATTGTTGCGATGTACAGATCGAATTATATTCGTCTCGTGGGATTTCTCGCAGTTGCCACAACCGCACGTTCCTCCTCTTGTTTCATCACACGGATGTTTTAGCGAGTTCGATCGGATAAGCAGAGGTCAGGAGAAAAGGGCGAAAGTCTGCATTCCTAATCAAACTATAAAGTTTTACGTATTTATTCAGCTCGCTGTTCGGTAGGAATGCATTTCGACCGAATTCCGATTTGATGGCACAATATTTAGCAAGTTTGTTAAACCAGTTAAGTAGTTGAAGAGCAAAGTCGTAACCAGCCATTTTTGCGCTTTTGCGCACTTTATAATAACTGCGCGAAGATAAACGCCGAGAAATACTTTGTTAAGTGAATTGTCAAGTGACTTGGCGCACACAGAACAGATATTTCGCGTGGAGATGTTTCACTTAACTTCTGTCGTCCTCTTATATCTGACTAAAACGGATTGCACATTTCGGTGAGAAAACTTTCAACGAGACTAGAAATTGGAAAGTATATAATAGAAACAAAAGTACGTATTTATAGTTGAAACAAAGGATTGATCTGTCCTTTAATGCTATTTGAATTATAATAATTTATCGTTCTTATTGTATCTAAAGTAATTCAAAGAAAGAGCATTAGCATTCAAATTTATGACATTAAAGCTTTTGTCAATTTGTTTAAAAAGAGCATTATAATATTTCATAACATATGACAAATTATCATCAGTAATTTATATTGATAATTATTATTTATATTAAATACAAAACATTTTAACAATAATTTTATTAAATAACTACTTCAATTCTCTTCTTGTATGTACTGTAAATAAGTTTTAAATCATTTATGTTTTTAAAAAAGTAATTGTGTTTTATTAAATTTACATTTTAAAAGTCTATATTCGTGAATATCAAGCTTTATAAGAGAAACTTATTACAATGTTCTTTTAATAACTAATATGCTTTAAATTTCAATTTAGTAGAATTGATATAATACAATAAGCTCATTTAGGGGAACTTTACGAGGAATAACCGACAAACTTCGAACAATATACAATTAGGCTAAGTATGATAAATTAGCAATTATAATCGCCAGGGACTATATCCTAATAGCCAACAACAGTGGATGTTGTGACATACCTTTTTCGGCTATTATATATAGTATATACAGTTGAATTATGAACTAACACTAATAAATAACAAATTTGTTTGTTAGATAAAGACAAGTTAATATATAAATGAACTTTTTATTCTTTCAAAATACTTATATAAAAACGTAATAAAAGTATTACTTATTTTTACTTTATTTATTACTTATTTTCTTATATATATATATATATATATATATATATATATATACAATATATATATGTATTTTTATTAATATTTAATGTTAATTAAATTTAATATAAATTAAATGTTAATTTACATTAATTAAATATTTATTATATCTAAAAACATAGGAGAAATTATATTTTTTTTTTACAATGAGCTGAGTTGTTTTCTTGATTGCTTTTTTTCGGGTAATATCGCCTAGATTCAGTATTTATAAATATAATAACTAATCAATTCCTCAACAGTAAAAGTTCCTCCTAGATTAGATTTCCCGGTATTCATCAATCAGATTCAATTGCTATTCGACTGTCGTGCAACTGTCAGATCTGTTGACTGCAGTTCACCATTTATCATATGCAGCTATAAAGCGGCTTAATTCAGTTTCATTCAAACATCATTGCTACATGATCGTTGTCCTAGTTTTTGTTGCTAAAACGAGGCACGCGAAGTAATCTCCGTGTTTTAACAATCGCCGGTATTCATCATACATTCATTGCGCAACTTTTAATTATTAAATCCAGACATAAACAAGAACGAAATAGTATTTTCAATGTGCATTTAATATTTTTCGTTTGATGCTGAAAATAACTTTTATTATTATATACATTTCAGGTCATACGGAAATTACTTCACATTGTTTCACTTATGTTAGATTGCTTTCTAGTATTTCTGACTACTACTGATTGATTAGTTGCTACTTGCAAAAATAAATCCAAACAATATTACGTGGGAAGGTAATCAAAATAATTCATTCGAGAAAATAAAATTGGTTTTGTACATGAAACAAATACGTGCTGCATTTGTATATTTTTTTGAAACTTATTAAGCTATTGAACTAGTCTTTTTCCAGTTTTTGTTGTTTTCATTGCAAGTGCTGCTTGACTTGATATGTAAGATCGATACACTATCCAATGTAACGATGTTTAACGCGCCATTCTATGTTGTCTGGAGATACCTTGGATATTAATATAAGCGAAGCACATGCCCTCTCGCAGTTTCAGGATACTAAGGATGCCAGTGATGCGTTATTTTATCAGCACATCATGCCAAGAAGAACGCGTCTCACACCAATCAGAACTTTTCCCGCTATATATTGCCTCGCGCAAACTTTCCTCCTCAGTGTAGCTATTTTCTTTAAGTGATTCTTCGCATCGCAAACATTCACCGACACGCGTACATTGTATCAAAGTATACGCGATCCATGATATCAGCAAATTCATCAACAGTTTGGTGCATCGCGCTCTCTTTGCTACGTGGAATGCAATTTTGTGCGTTGCAATTTTTTCGATACATTCTTACATTTCGAAAGTTCGCAAATATTTGGAAAATTTTAACGTATAGAATTCGCCATTTCAAAAAAAATTTTATAGCTCAATATAGCTGATAAATATTCAAATTAAATAATTTAATAACTATAATAAAATTTAATAATTGAACGATAATGCTAAACGCTAAATTAATTTTTAACTACAATTTATTAAATTATTCAACTAAAAAATTAGTGAATTTAAAATAAAAAAACAATATACAATTTAATAAGATAAGGAAACAACAAAGATTAGATTTAATACGTACCTTGCAAATTTTACGTAAATAGAGAAAAAGTATTCTGCAAACAATTAATATTTCTCTATTAAAAATTACGTGGCAATGAAATCCTAATCTTTCTTCAAGAAGTTAAATATTTTTGTTAATATTTAAATTATATATTCTTGATCATTTTTAGTGTTACATTTTTGGCATTATTACATGTATAAAACTTTCGTTATTCAACGAACGTTATGTCTTTATATCGTTATGTCTATTGATAAACATTTTCGATCAAAACACATTGACATGTATTATAAATTAAATAGCAAGGTTTTCGTAAGTTTAGAACACAGTTCCCTCCATATTTCCCATCGAAGACGCGAGGGAACTATTGCGATGCAATTTATTTCATGTCGTTTTCCGCAAACATGCTGACTGTACCCGAACTCCGCCATCGATGTAGTTCGTCGAGTTTCACTATAGTCGCAGATAACGCGGAGTACTTCGTACATTTTATAACCGAGAAATTCGGATCAAAAGAAAATTTCATGAAAAATCTATCTATCTATATCAATAGTAGGCCAAAGATATATCGATCTGCGGATAAAAATAAGAGCGATGTAATTAATGAGCGCTGTAAGCATAAAACGAAACGCATCCTAAAGCTCGCTTTTGAGAAGGAAGGCAAGTCTGAAGACGATACTAAATGCTCAAGTGCCTTTAATTAATATAACATATATTATTATATAATATATTATATTATATTATCAATTGATAATATATTATATTATCAATTATATTATCATATAATTGACGAAAACAATTACCAGCAAGACGCACTTGAAATGTTTCAATAACAACTTATAACGGCGCAAGACAACATAAAGAGCCATCGCTAAAACTCTTTCAGCTGTTTGCTGTAGGCATATCATGCGTAATAATGATTTAGACCACAAGTCATCAGTGCTTCTGCTAACTTAACAATGAATGATACTTCTTGTTGTCGTTTTGTAACGAGAACAAACGTCCACGTTTACATTTTGACATGTATATTTATAAATCTCGTTTCACGGAGCACGACGATTGTTTTGCAGTAATTAAATAATAATATGTAATATGAGAACAATGATGCTGTAACGAAAATAACGCAAAATTGTAATAATTAATTAAGCAGCGATTATGACTTCGTTGTAGTCCACTAAATTGAAAATTAAATCGCGAAGAGTGAGGTCAAAATATAATGACAGTCTCTTTCGGTAGCAATTAGTTTTACTTTTATCTCTATATTATTTATCTCTAATAATTATAATAATATAATAGCGTTATAAATATAACAATATAATAGCGTATTATGATGATTACCGTATTGTATCGTGGTTAAATATGTATAACTCAAAATTCATATTGAAATTATTTGGTAAATATCAAGAATACAGCGCCCATACATCCTTTTTCCAATCCAAGAGAGAGAATCCAAAATATTTTCAATCTGCACAAAAATTGCGTCCTGCTACGAATCATGGACTAGCGAGTCTTGTTAGTGACGCACTCCTTGCTAAATTGACAAAGCTGCGAGGCCCTTCGCTAAATTGACAAAATCAGACTCTCACCGATGAACGAACGCACGAACGAATGAATGAACGATTGCCGTTTGCGAAGCGTTACGGAACGCGTGATAAAATTCGCGTATAGTTCGACGCCGTGCAATTAGTTTCCATCCCGGCCGTCCGGCGAAACTCTTTTCCCGTACGAGAGACCGAAAGTTCCGACAGTCCGACATTTACGATGCAGTAAAATCGCTCGCGTGTTCGATCGTCGATTCAACCGTTTCATCTTCTGACTATCGCGCGTTGTTACCATTGGTTCTCGATTTGATACATTATCACGCCGGCGGATAATCTGAGATACTTAATGGCGCGTACGTATATTCGCGAACCGAATAATAATTGAGCCCAGATAATTCATTAAACTGCATTCTCATTATCCGCGCGTTATCAGTTTTCGCAACGTTTTCAATTTACACATTTCTGCCTCGTTCGGTCGATCGGTAACAATAGTATATACGCTACGTAACAGCTTGCATTTGCGCTTCATTTACATTTATATTTACGTATATATATATAT
>NW_017304406.1:416096-436527 GCF_001594115.1 Trachymyrmex septentrionalis | reverse complement strand
TATATATATATATATATGTATAAATCGATTTAAATAAAAAATAAAAATTTAATTTATTTGCCTACGTGAACGCATTCGGCATTTTATTTTTAGTTTAAGGGGGATGTTTTGATTTCCAAAAATCTTCCCAAACGAATAGAGATTTTAATTCGATCCATTTTGCGAAAAATTAATTTTTTCTAACTAAAAGGGGCTATTTTAAACCGATCTCTTTGTACAGAATCGCTTCTTTTTTAACAAAGAAATCTATTTCAAAGCGATCTTTTTGTAGAAAAATTAATTTTTAGCTAATCAATCCACACATTCATGCTTGCTTTCGGTAATAATGCGCTGGAACTTCACGCGCGCGATTATAACAGCTCGGGTAAATGAGCTGTCGAATTATCGGCGCGCGTTTCTGTTTCAGAACTCGATTAATTTCCATTCGAGGAGGAGCATAATTCCATCTACGACGGGCATTTAAGTGCTTATACATATATAGCGATACGCGTACATTGCGCGCCAAAGCGAGACGATAGTCGCAAAAAGCACGGAAAAAAGGGTAAATGAAAACGGGAGTAAACGAGGCATGCGAAAAGTACAGCGGAAAAAGAGAGAAAAAGGGATGACAAGCGGGAGAGGTGAAGAAGGGATGATAGTTAAAGGCATTCTGTCGTTAATGGTCAATTTCAGCGTGTGAACAAATTTAAGGAAGCGAACGAAGTTTACGCAGTCGCGCTGGAAGTCTGCAATTAAAAGCGGGGGATGAAACAAGGGAGTCCCGCTAAGGGCTCGTATCCAATCTTACCATCGAAAATCCTTCTGGCCGATTACGTCATGAGTGCTGTTATTTTCTCCAAAAATATGCTGAAAAAACTAAATTTTAATAAATATTTGTTTGAATAATTTTAGGTTAATATTGACTAAATGTAAACATATTTATTTGATACAAAAATTATTAATTTGTCTTAACTGTCATTTTTTTATTGAATAAATATTTATTTACTGTAAGTTTAGTACGATTCAAAGAAATATTTATCAAATATTAAGATTTAGTAATTGTTTTTTTCATTATGTATATTCAATTATGTGTTGGACGATGACGAACCGCGATTTAAAATGGTTGTTGAAAGGAAAACGAGATTTATTTTGAAGGCAGGAAGAAGCTTTGTGCAATTTGAAGTAAATTCCTCTTGAACAAGTTCTTTACAAGTTGTATTACAAATCGCTGAAGATAAAAGGCTTCTCGCTAATCACGTGGATCAGAAAGGCAAATAAGTATCGAAACTTTTAATTTGAGGTAGGCGCTGTTTTTCAAAGAAATTTTAATTGCAGCTGTCGTGTTGACAAGATGTCCAATTTGGAAGTTGAAAAAGTTATATTGACTTCTTAATAACATCCCGGCGCCGCCGGGACACTCTAGATGTAAATCAGTAAATATATAATACTATTTTCCTATAATGATAAAAATGTACTCTCAGGAATATTTTAATGATGAACTGGTTAACGTTATCTGTAAAAACGTACCGCATGACTCGCGTAACTTTATGCAATCGTCATCGGCGAATCGAGAGTTGCATGCAGCCAAGCATACCGATTTAATTTCCGAGATCACAGACACCGTTCATAACCGAATTTACGCGAGCGAGAAATCTCGTCGTTCTCCATCCCACCCGATTCAATTAGCCGTCGCCGACCTCATTTGCTCTATTTTAATTACGACCTTCATTCCGACGACTCCATGCTGATGAAAAGTAAATCTGTAGTAGCCAAAACTTCTTCTGATCTTTAAAGTATCGTTACATTCGCGGATTTTTTAAACAAAGTTGAACGTCCACGATTAAAATAAAAAATAAAAAGAAAAAGAATGAGAAAAATTACATAAATTAAAACCGTTGACAAGTAGAGCATAAATAGCAGCAGCAATTTTAAGCTAACGAAACCAATTTTTAATTAAGTGGATGAATAACGATTTCTAGCAAGCTTACAAACTTTTTCTGTAATTTTTGAACAAAGTTTTGCCTTTCCTTGCCAGTGACTGTATATTACGTGCAAAAATATTGAGAAAAGCATTTTATATATACGTTCTTGTTAAAGAATCTACTATTCAAAATTATTGCAAATATTTCGCTGCTACTTCGATCTTTTCTACTTTTTTTTTATCATCAAATATTATATTCATTACAAATCATATAAATTAGTATTATTTTAAATTCTAAAATTAAATATTTTATATTTTGAAAAACATATACAAGTATTATATTATGACGTCTGCAATATAGTAATTAATATTTATTGCTCTCACCATTTTCTAAATTTATTGCATCAACTACATTCACTTATTTTCTCTCCTGCGGCTCATGTGATGAAATCAATCTGGATTTCCCATGTGCCGCCCCAAAGATTCGATTTAAACGTCTGTCATATTTAGACGGCGAATCGACGAAAATTGCGTTGCCTGTTCGTGGCCGTGACGGCCTGTAAATCCGCATAATCTTCGATCGGAAGGAAAATGCATCAGAATGCACGTGACATGGGAAGCTGCAAGCATGCATCTCCGTTATTGTCGATTCTTTAAAATTTCAAAAGGTGAAAAAGAAGAGGCGCGTTCGTGCTAGTCGTAATATTAAACTTGCACGGCCACCGGGCATTCTCAATCACTCCATTAAATGCATCGTTTTCTGGGTTAACGTTCACCAGGCTGTACGTAGCACATTCGCTTTACGACTAATATCGTGGATCATTATTGGCGATGTTTCAGATATTAAGGACAAGTTTTACCGTCGCCCTCGTGAGCGAGGTTCATGCATTTGCATTTTAACAGCTGTGTGGGCAGGCAGGAACTTGCGAAAAAAATGTGCGACGACAGTATCACGTCACCATAATCTAAAATAGATGTTTCGCTATTATGAGGTCGATAGATCGGGCATAATATGTGTATACGTTTTAAGACGTCTCGTACAGCAGAATTAAAAACATATTGCGTCACAAAATAACAGTCGTAAAAGAGTCATATTCTCCGAAAGATGGATATAAGAATCGCGACACGAGGTGTTGCAGGTATGATTTGTTTTGTCCATATCTATTTCATTTCGCACTGATGTTTCTATATTCCCCGAAGAAATCCGAATGTATCGTACATTAAATTATTTATTTACGAAGATGTCTTTGTTCAAGCCGTTAATTGTTTTCTTCGGTTCCAAGGCAGAAAGCCTTGCTGGTCCACATGCTTCGAAATTCGGAAATCGGGAAACGTTTTATAGTTCGAGAACTACGAGCTATCGGAATCCGAAGCGATTCAATTCTCACTGTATTAACTGATAGAGACTAGCATTCGAGTTTCCGGGTAATTAATCGCCCGTCGAACCACATCGAATCGACGATTTTAGCGTTAACGCGCGGCACAGCTGCGATCTTACGCGATATTATTGTTACAGGATCGCTGAGACTTGACGAGGCTTAATCAAGGGGTTAATTAATGGAAACTTCATTTGATCATGAAACAATATCAGTTTCAACCTTAAATTAGTTATCCTGAACTGCGAAACCGCGCGCTCGTAATTGACGCTAGAATTTAGGGCGGGAATTCAATAAATTTATAAGACGACAAATACAAATGAACACAGTATTTTCCGATAAAGAAATATATTTCTTAAACAGACATCAATTCCGTCAGACAAGATTATTTTTGCAACATTCGCGAGAGAAGAGAAATGCAAGAACCGAATAGAACTAAATAGCCAGAGGAAGGAAATATTTAAAAATGTCAAAGAAACTGCTATTATGAAACTGCCGTTCGCGCACAGAGGAGAAATGTTTCAATTTCGCATTTAGATTTTCGAATTGCCCCAGAAAATCAAACCGACATAATATCATGTCCTTGCGAACATGCAACATTCGTTTTAAAATATGCGGAAAAGATATAGCGTGTCGTAACATGGAACGAAATAAAGATTGACGTGTGTCGTACGACTTGTAGGACTTGCCGCATAAAGTGAAATAGATGGAAGAAGGCAAGGAATCGAGAATACGCGGAACGATTTAATACGCGTTCCGCATACGACACTTCCTCGTAAAATAAAATATGTTACGGCCCTCGGCCGCGAGAGAATTCCGCTGGATAATATAAAGTCGAAAGCTTGCGGATATATATATATATATATATATATATATATATATATATATAATTCGCGACGTCACGATAAATCCGTAGAATGTCGGAATCAGAGAGTGCGTAAAATCAGGGAAAATGCAACGTTTCGAAAAATTTGCAAAGAATTGTCGCAGAATGTCGCAATAAAATGTAAGATTAAGCGCGCAGGAGACAGATTGATCTAAAATGCAATGCGCAAAAGACAAATTGACATCTAAACAAAACAATATAACGCTTGTCTTTGGATTAAATAAGTTACTTCAAATTATTGATTTTTTTATGCGGATTTTTTTGTGATTTAAATCTATAAATTAAAACTGTAATGAGAATTGAAGAATACACTTAACAAGATTATTACTGTTAAAAGTATGTTTAGCTCCCACATATTTTGTACGTCTTCGTTGAATCAATGAAGGATGATGTGTATTACATAAATCGTAAAAAAAGACTCACTTGTAGATTTTAGAAAATTTTTTTAAAGATTCTTTATAACCCCTAATCATTTATAAACTATACTAAAAAAAGAATTTACTAAATCTTAATATAGATATTTCTTTGTAATATTATACAAATAAACAGTTACTTACACTACATAAATATTTATTCAATAAAAAAATAATAGTTCAATCAAATTAATAGTTTTTGTAATCAAATAAATATATGTTTACGTTTAGTAAATATTTTTGCTTAGAGCTATTCAAATAAATATTTATTAAAATTTATTTTTTTTAGTGTAAGGAGAAATAATATCAGCCACTAAAATTTATTTTTAAACGTATTTTGTGTTTACGTAACTCTTCCTTTTTTTATACCCAACGCGATCTAAAAATTCCGTTACTCAATTGCACTGCCCTATTTTTAGAAGAAAAATCCCATGCTGCGCGAGGAACGTACACAGGATCTTATTTATCTACATGAACGTATTTCCCAGGATACGACATATTATGTATCTTATAAACGTGGTATTTTTAAAGGGATTACGGGAGATCTTCTTGAAGAAGATCATCGATGACCAAGGAATAAACTTTAATATTTCTCGATAATTATAGGCGTCATTCTTCACAAATACCAAAATCCCTTTTCGACATTTTTTATTTTGCACATCTTCGTTTCGTTCCGTCACCGCGACGACACATAGTGACGACGTAGCTCCAAATCCCTACAAGATCGAGAATGAAATAAGATGGAACGATCAAAGACGCCCAGGAATCGACTCGATGGGTAAACACCGCGCGTGGAAATGTATACATCAAAGTATGTACGTACAGGCGACGAAAGTATCAGCGTTCTCAATACTGTTGCGCGAGGGCGTAATTGAGTTTTCTTCTTGAATCCTGCGATCCGACTCTGTCTCTTCCTCTGTTTCTTTTTGCGAGAGTAGGTTCCTATCCATCTTTGGAACGTCGTCAAGGAACCAAAAGAGAAAAAGAGAGATAGTAATGTTAAAAAATTGACCCGATTACTGAATTTCGAGCAAATCCTAGATTGAACCTTGTAGAGTTAGCAATATATGCGTATATAATTTAAATAACGAATTATAAAGTAGGAAAGAGATTAATGACGGGGGAGCATTGAGCATTGCGTGGAGAGGGAATGTCGAAGATAAATGGGACCAGTGGATATATCGAAAAATCAGAAGAGCCGAACTCGAGTAAGAAAGAGGGCTCCTAACTAGAGCATATCGTAGATCCGAAGGCTGGAAGCAAATGAAATAGTTGTCGTCTGAGACGATCTTTTTCGTTGGAAGAGGAATTGACTATGTGATCCCGCACGAGCAGGATGTACTCACACGCTTAAAGAGGTGCTGTTTCTGGCTATTAGGAAGGCGAGGATGTGGCTCGGTGTCTTGGGGCAACTGGCGGAAGTGGTTTCCTTCTGGATTGGCTATCTTCTTCACGCACGCTCATAAACGCATACTCGTAACAGATACGTAGAACGAAATAATCATTGTATCGCGATACCGTCGACTTGCTAGTTATCACAATCGTTTGCGTATGTTAAAGTTCATATTTATTTTATTTCCGACACGAACGAATTGGTCGCGACGAGCTTTGAACACTCCGTGTGGCGAATGCGAGCTTATTGACAAAGGAATAAAGTGGAGATGAAAAGGAAAATGAAATATATAATGAAATGCAATCTTTGAACGTGACCATAATTTGCACGTTACTTCTGTGACACGATTGTCATTTTGAGCTATTATTGGGCAGCTTGTTCCTCATCGCGTAAATTGCCTCGAGTGCTTTTATCAGTCTGAATAATTGTGCCTCATGGAGGTCCCTTTGACAGCTAAAAAGGATTTGACATGATGACGCACTCTGGGTCGATGTAAATATCCTGTTTTCACTCTAAATGCTCGAAATGTGTGTAACCCAATCTCGCATGAAACCGTTGTATCGTTCGTGATAGAATGGAAATCGTGGACACTTTAGAAATTGGGACGATCCGAGCACAATAAAGAGAAATCTCGAGGAGATTTCTTCCGGATTATAATCAGATTTATTTGTTTGAGATATATTTTCGTTGAATTTTATCTTTTGCGCTATGAGTGACAGCTGTTTTATACATATGTCACGTTATTTTAATTTGTTATTTATTTTAATGTTTTTATACTGGATATAAGTGTGTCAGAACAACGTATGCGGTTTTTGAAAGTTTATTCGCTAGATAACACTTTATGGAAAAAAATTTTTTTTACCGTAACTAATCTTGGTTCGTTAAAATATATTTGCTGCCGTAGCTATTTGTAAACTACGGTGGAACGGTTTGCTGTTGCTGCTATAATATAGATATCACAGTTAAGACATTAGCTATGATACCTATATTTTATTTTTATGATATCATATTTTACACCTATTAGTTATCAGACGCAGTTTTTAGTTACGGCAGTTACTTTCTTTTTTTGTGTTATTATTTATACGGATACACCTACAATGGCACGATAAAATTGCCTGGGATAATCGAGCAATATTATAGAAATTATTTACAAAGTTATACGTTTATATAAGGTAGAACATCTCGTTATTTTCGACCGTAAAAGTTGCAAGAGAGTTTTCTAACAAATTATTTGTACGATCAAAAAAGTATCTTGTATTTTCACACAAAATGTTTCACACATTAATGCTTTTATAGAAAAAAATTTTCTTCCAAATGTTTAAAATAGATAGTTTATTTTTATGTTGTACATATTGAAAATATTCCAAGATCGCTTAATATTTATAATATTAATAACACAACAATTAATTTTTATTTTTGTCTTTCTTTTTAGAGAAAGATTTTAATATTAAAGAAAAATATTTTTAATATGATTTTGTTATTGGAAACTACATTTGAGAACTCTGATCTATCTCTTAATAAAGTAAAGAATTTTTGTAAAACGTGATTATATGTATAAATTAAACATTGTGCAATTTACGTGATTCGTTCATAATTATTTTAAATTGATTTTACGAATGGTTATTACTTCTCCTTAAAACTTTAAATTAGGCAGCTTAGCTCTGCTCATTATAAACTTAACACGACAGTCACGCTTCTTCCCTGTTTCCAGCGTCGTCTAAAGTTACACGTCGTTTGATAACTACTTCGCTTAAAACCGTCGTATACAAAATGAAAACTTGTCCTTCCCCTGTACCCCAGTCATTCAATTATATCTTACGTGGTTTGTCGCTAATAAAAAAGAAAGAGAAACCAAGCGAGAGGAATCCCTTCGAAGACACACGTCGCGGTGGTAAATTATTGCGACGAGTGAAGAAAAAAGAAGAGCACAGCAAGTAAATCGTGATAACGAACGACAGGAATCCCTCGAGGTACAGCAGGAGGGATTGATTCGTATAAATCGATCGTCCAGTGACCCGCTTCGTCCACACGAAGGTTTCCCTCGAATTTATCTCCCAGGAAGTCAGCCTATTGGTTGCGTCCACACACTGCTACGCCGCGGATTCGTTAATATCAGACCAGCCAGCCTCTATCGATGTGTCACCCTCCACTTCGTTTGTGCACCCTTCTCTCAAACGCGCCTCGCGCATACTGGTGCATTTGATTGCGGCCACAAATTTGTTTTATTGTTGGCCGTTTGTGCGCGTCCGCAATAACACGGATCGCATTATTCGTGCTCGCAATTTCGAAGCATTCGGCTTGATCCCCGAGCGAGTAATTGGAAGATAATTACGGGAAGGAAAGAATTAGATGGAATGGGATATATGATATTTGCACGAGAATGCTTGCAGTGATAGAAAGCAAATAATTTATATGAATTCACACTGTCGAAAAAATTTCGATGGTCACGTCAAATGAAAATATAATTTTGAGGAAAAAAGTGTTCCTCCTTCTTTTTATATTTTTGAAATAGAGCACTGCTACAAAGTCTTGTGCCAAAAATTGAATTTAATTTGCTGCCAATTAGACAAGCATTGCAAGAACAACATTTGGCACTTTTAAAGAAATAGAAATTTTGGACGAGATTGATTATTTATCATTTTTAGTTATCATTTTTACTCTAAAGCAGAGAGTAAAAGAGCACCCTTCATTCTCTACAAAACTTTTTATACATTTCCTATAAACAAGTTTCTAAGTAATTGTTATTATTAACCCTTTACAGCAATGGTTTAGACCTGAAATAAAAACTTTTTGGTACTAGGAGGTTCTGAATTGTAGATAAAAAACATTGAACCTTCTTCTATCAACTAAGGCGGACATTTACTTGCATTTTGTATTTCAAGTAGAACGCTTTAGAATTTAAGTGCAGAGTTTTTATATACACATATGTATTTATAAAACTGTAGTTGAGGATTAAATATCTATATTATTATTAAGTAGATATATATTTTTATTATTAAATTGTTATTATTAAAGATGTTATTACTTGTATAATGCGGTTAACAAGCACACGTAGTACACGTTTCTTATTTAATTATGCAGAGACTTAATTCACGGAATCTTTTTTTCTAACGTATGCATGATCCTTTATTGTTACAGGTGCGTTCGAGGTCGTTGACACAGCTAGACTCCCTGAGTGGCAGCATGTTAGATACGGGGGAGCATCATCTGGAGGGCGATCCCTCGCAGCAGCAACCCCCTCACCTGCATCACCATCAGCAGTCCCATCAGCTGCAACACCACCCTCTCGGCATTGAGTGCAATCGGATACGATTTCTCGCACCGAGTGCGACACCAACCGAGATCGTGAACTCCAATCGCAGGCACAAATTCTCACGCTCTCAGGTGAGTTCTTATCGACACATATATTTTCACTGTATCGACAAACGCCTCTTCAATATGTCACATTGAAAATGATTCGTGACGCGCTTTCACCATGCTTATTTTCTAATGGAATATCAGAGTGCTCCTTTTGAACTTCCTTGCTCTTTTGAAGGGAAGGGAGTCCCTTCTTTCAATTTAAACTTTAGCGAATATTGCTGCAGCTTTTATAGTATAATTTGTAAAATCCCTTATTATAGCCTCTCTCCCGCGTTTTTATGTCTTTGACATACTGTTATTAGTGTATCACTTTTAATTAAAAGGAAGAAACTTCAATGCAGTTTCCGTGAAAGTTTCACAAGTCAAACTTTTTCCTCCGCCGAAAACTAAATGCATACCATGGTTTGACGAAACAGCTGAAGTTTCGTTATTAAATGACTTAGCAATTAACTTCAGAGTGCGTTAAGTTTCCGGAAATAAAGTTGTCCGAAGTTATTTCAAATTGTCTGGAGTGCTAGCTTAGTAGATTCCATTGCCATTTTATGAAAGTTTTACTTTTATGAAAGTTTTAAGTCATTTTTATTTTGTTTTTCTTTTTTTAATTGCTTATAATTAACAAACCGTTCGCAATTTAATCTGCTTTAAAGTCTGTTGAAAAGGAAAAAAAATTGTGTTTGATGAAAATTGTCTTTGATAAAAAATTTCAAACTTTAATGTTAAATATTGCATAAACAGACATATATATCCGCGAGGACTGTATGCAATGCGAAATATTTATGTCACATTTGCTTGAAAGTGAAATGGGAGGAGAACGATGCGTATATCCGACATGGAAATAAAAGATTTTCGCACATATGAGAGAAGCTCAATATAACGAGAAAATTTTCTCTTTATTCACGGATTTTGTTTTATCCCAGCGCGACGAGCGAATAAAACGGATAAAGCAAAACGTGATCGGCGAGCTCTTATCGCCATTGTATCGCGGATGTCTAAAAGAAACATAAATGTTCCCACGTTCTTCGCACCGCTTGCCAGAGATTTATCTTCAGTCGCTCGAATATAAATTTCAAACCGGCGACTGAATGGGAAATGTGCAATGAGCGGTCGTGAAAATTATGCAAACGATGAAATACAATTATTTCATTCTGTGTTCTCGTTCTTCCTAACGTCAATAAATTTTATATATGATAAGCGTAATGTGATATCCATTCGCAAGCGAGACTATGTACATCTGTATATCCAAGTCCGCGAATTGTCTGTGATATGCGGCGGTTTGTATTGCATTTTAATACGATTTCACTCGCGAATACAACCGGCAAAAGCTCAATTCTTTGTGTTATTAATGGTTTTTACCTGCGTGCTAATAGGAATATACAGGCTAAGGAAAACGCAAAACCATGAGTTTAGACCGTCATTCAAGAACGTTGATCATGTAATGCATCATTTACAATGTGCGCACTGAGAAAAGTGTTTGATTGAATTAATTGGGATTCTGATGGAAAATAAACAGAATTCTGGTTAAATCTATTGGATTTCTAGTTAAACCTTTAGACAACATTAAAAATTTTCTTGGTTAAATCTATTAGAATTCTAGTAATTTTAAGTAGAAATCTAATAGACTTAACCAGAATTTTGGATCGTTCATTTTCCATCAGAATTCCAATTCAACTAAATTTTTTTTTCCGTGCGGAGTAAACACGATGCAAAAAGTAAGAGTAAGAAATTGACCAATTATAGTCGAATGTAGGAAGAATAATCAACTGTGATTAGTTGATTCTTACTCTTACTTTTTCCACCTTACTTTTTCAAGTTTACTTTGTACATATATTGTAGACGACGCATAAAAGGTCACACACTTTTACGTTCGTGCTTGAGTGCAGATTTGTGCGAAAGTATAAACTCGTGGCACTCCAAAGATTGTTGTTACCTTTACATCTTATGCGCACATTTTATTTTTTTCACGTTTGAATGTGATCAAATCTGTAAAAGTAAAAACTTGTAAATTAAAATGTGTACAATTTTCTAGTTGCAGATTAAATGCTAAGCAAAAATTAGTAAATAAAAGAGTCAAAAATACGAGTAACATATATTGAATCTTTAAATAGAAACTAGTTTATTAAAACATGCAATAAGAAAACTAGTTTTTTATCAATAAAATTCATAAAATAAAAACTTGTATTTCACTATGCTCTTGCTTGACGCGTGGAATTTTCAAATTTAGAAAATTCCTCACTCCACCTATATGCGGACTTGCGCGTGTTTTTAACTCTATCTTCTTATTTGAATACACAAACTTTCATGCGTTTTTATTATTCGCGCATTTAAAAACTTTTACCTCTGGACCGCGTACTTGTTTACACGTACACACTTAATTATAATCTTGAACGTCTTTTAACAAAATTGATTGGTAAGATTGTCGTATAGAGGCCATTATTGAGAAATACCTCTTCATGCTTTTGGTGAAGCATCTCGGATATGATCCGAACTGCAACCCCCATATTCCAAATGGAGATTCCATGTTCGCTGAATTTACAATGAAACCGGATTGAGTGCGCGACAGGACAGTAATGTGCAATTAACGGCTTTTCAATGGACTATCAATATTTATACGTTTAAATGTCCATTCCAATCTTATAAGTTACGCAAAAGCGATTATAAACTTTATTGCCCTCGCTGATACATATAAAACACACGCAATTACTCCCGTCGAATGTCGACGAAATATAATTTCCTTCTCCAGGTTGATGATAAAAAAATAGTGTAGAAAAGTGTTTACTGTAATTTACTGTAATGTAATTTAAGGTATTATAGAGGTCATATCCATGTTACGGATCAGCGGCACTTTATCGGCTTAATCTAACATTATTTTATTTCTTCCGAAAGAGAAGCTATTACAGCGATTAGTATATTTTTTTGCGTATTATTTTCAAGCCCATTTCCGTAAATTAACAAGTAGATGTGAATGAGAGCGTTTGTTTTTAACTTTTTATCAGCGATGTATAAAAATTCTTTTAAATAATTATCTTCCTCATTTAAAAGCATTATACATTTTATTACACAATATTATTTATGATAAAAAAAATATGTAATATTATAAGAAATTTAATACATGAAATATTTTAGGAATAGATGATTTTTTTAAAGAAAATAACTCGGCGACAAATTTATGCGGTAAAAATAAAATTCGTTCTACAAATGTACGTTATAATTTAACAAAATAAAATGAGAGACACAATTTTTTTAATATTTTTTATAGCTGTTATATGGATGCAAATTATGAAAAAAAATTCTTCGTCATCTTTTCATTTTATATGTTAAATAGCAATCTTGTAAACATCCTTTTCCGAATGGAATTATATTTGACTTCACAATTAGATTTCAGGATTAATAAGTATATTAAGTCATGAGGTTACTATAGGTATTACAGAATGTCATTCATTAACATGAACAGATAATCAAACTAACTTTAATTGCACCTGGGAATTGTTCCGCGTTGTTGACAGTTTCTGACATTTCATTATATTAGCTGGCCTGTTGTCATTTTCTTGCGTGCATAAGCGTCACCGAGTACATACATAAATAAAATTAATGTATCAATTCGCATAATCCCATGTCTGTGTGATAATCACGCGAACGCGACGAGATTACATTGAAAATGAAATAAAGCTTTCGCCGTCCAGCATCACGTAATCGCTTGCATCATAAAAATTGCGTCATAAAAATTTTAGCCTGCCATTTTGCTTCACTCGTCTCTTTCTTATCTCTTTTCCACTCTGTTGAGAGACGATGCTCTTGAGCGATGAAAAAAAAACCGTCTTATCGCGTTCTTCCAACCGGCGTTAATTAATTTGCGCAATATTTTAAATTCCCACTCTAAGTACTTTTATCGATTCTTTTTAATTTCGCAGCGACTTGTTCAGAGTTATCTCATATACTTCGCTTTATCTTCCTTTTTTTTAAATTATAATATTAAGACTCAGATATTAAAGTATGAAAAAATAAGAATAAGAAAAATATTGTTTATACTCTGAAAAAAATAAGAAAGAAAAACACGACTCATTATATTTCGTAAAATTTCATTGTTATATTTATGATTTTCCTTACAGAAAAAAAAGTTGCTGTTTTAATAACATATTAATTGATTCATCTAAATGCAACGATCATGGGCTGCCTAGTAAATATTTATTAATTCAAACAAATAATATGTTTTAAATAATGAGTAAGAATATGTTTTAAATTAACAAGATTTTATTGACGTGACTCACATATATTTAACTTGAATATAAAAATACTTGAACTAAATAATCACTACGAACTAAACGTATTTAATTTAGGGTGCATTCACCGAATGTTAAACAAGGATAAATGATACATTATGCACATCATGCGTGAAACGGAATGCACCCCTAGTTAACAACTTTTTTTTCTTAGTGTATTTATGTGAAAAATATTTTTTTGAATGGACAAACAATTAATGTTTTGCAATGGCGAATCTTAATTACAATTCTCATTACTGTTTATCGCTTTATTGTTGCATACAATTTCGCATCCCCGCGGGCAAACTTCATCGCCATAATTCGCTCGATAATTTGAACAGCTTTGTACGGGATGTACACGCTTGTGTACACGTGTCGCTATTTCGTTTACATCGCGTTGATGGCATGTGAATAATTGGAACTAACTAAGTCATACTTAATACAATCTGCGCTAAACAATCAATCGTCAAGCGATTCAGTATTCAACGTGCTTTGCGAGGGAGCAGACTTCTTTGTGTGATCTCTTCGTCGAGGGAGTAGCCGGAATACAAAATTTAGAAGCATCCGCAGAAACTGCTGCGGGGGGCGGCGTGAAAATAGGACGAAACACGAAATCGCTATTAGTCGGATCTGGTTTCGTAAAACTACGGGCTTTGTGTATAACGCCGAGCGATGGTCGGGAAATACGCGCCACCGTGAAATACTTGATAAAACCGTAACACCATAGTTTATTATAGTTTCAACGCGATGGTAATAACATAAAACTAGCTGTATGATTAATAGTAGCGCAAATAATGAGCGAAGTAACAGTAATTTATATCAGCACTAAAATATGCGCTAAATGTACGCGGCAAAATTTAAAAGCCACACGAACGCTAATCTATTCCTAAGGATGCGTTTCATTTAACATTCATAACAAGGAGAAATAACGTTTGCAAACATTATTATTTCTGTTAACATTTAATCAACAATAAGGCTATGAAATAATTTTATAAGCGTTACGAACATCGAATAGAACGTTAAATCATCGTTTTATATTGCGTCTTAGAATCTGCTACATGAAGCGTAGCTTGGAAATGGAGCTTATATTCATCACGTAGATATATGCATTAGTTAATTATATAAATATCTTATCTCTATAATTATGTGACATTAACAAGACTTAATCATTGAGCAGCTGGTACAATCAAAAATGTATAAACGACACAAGGGAATTTAAACCAGTGTAAAGCGAGCATTAATAATGTTTTGCAAACACCACTGTATATTAGGCCATCGATATTTATGTGGCCATTAATAACCGATGTTTACGTGGATGTTAATAACCAAACGCTAAGCACAATCGATCGCTAAGCACTAGCTTTATAGCTATTCGATTATATTTTTTATCTAAATAGATAATGAAATTACAGTTTCAAGTATGCGGAAATAATATTCAATTCTCTCTCTCTCTCTCTCTCTCTCTCTCTCTCTCATGTGCTTTTAGATAATAAAATAAATTACATATCGTTCAGATTTAGTGAGAATACGTTGGCAATTACAACAGGCTTATATGTTTACAATATCGTCACGGATAAATTGTCATATTTATTCCTTTTAATTCTGTCGCCAATGTATATCTATTTTATATGGCTTTACATTATAATAAAATTTAAAATATAATAAAATTCATATTACATTTTTATATTATACTTTTATTTTATTATTAAATATTATTTTGACATTACCTATTTCTTATTTATTTAATATATATTTAAATCTGAAGATTTATTTTATTTTTACTTATACTATTGTCAACGGCTGCAATAATTCAATAATTAGAATGTAAATAATTTACGAGAACAAGAGCACGTATCATAAATTGTAGTACAAAATAATACGACTACAGCAGATCGTTTGTTCATACGAAAGCATCAGAACTAATGAGCACTTGGCATTGCAAAATTACCCGGATTTACCGCACTCTCACCGTCAAGGTCGTATCTTAACGAGCATAAAAATCTCGGCAAATCACAAAAGAGTACAAAATTACTGCAATTTTCTGCCACAAGTGGTTGGTGAAGGCCTAGAAACGTAATGGCTCGCAGGAGGGCTTTTTTTAAGCTCTAGAGGATAAAAGTCGATAGTTCTCAATTTAAGCTCACATCATCGTCGTTTTCGAGAAATAAGATCGAATTAATAGATTAGACTGCGGTTACAGCGAAGTGATCTTTTAACAACTCAAATGAGTGATAATTTGCAAAATACACTCCGAGCTTTACCACTCATATGGTTTCATGTTCTCGTAAAGCTTTCGAAAGGATTAAAAGGTTTCCACGTAAAAGTTACTCGATTATATTTTCACGTTCGCGTTTTTATTGTAAAATATTGGCTAAATAAAAATAGATTTACTAAAAATTATGATTTTACAAGTACATTTTAAAATCTCGCAGTTGTTCCCAATGTGTATAAATTATTTATTTTTCACATAAATTATACTCTATCATATATTTTCTTTATTTTTAAAAAAAATTTAGGTTTATTTTTTAAATTATTGACACTGAAAGTTGCTTGTAACTTAATAAAGTTATATAAAGTTATATAATTTTATTTATACTGCAATTGCAATAACGACTAAAGTTCACTATTTCAAGACTACCGCACCAAACCGCAAACTGGCATGTGTACAGATCGATAGAAAAGGGTAAACACTATATGAATAAGGTTTATATCTATACGTAATGCACTGAAATATAAGTGGCCGTGTAGGCGTTGATTTGGACTACTTGCAACTACGCCTACACGTGCCGCCTATGACGTAAAAACGTCAAACGTGAACGGATACTTGGCATTGTTACGATAGAACGAGCATGTAATCAATCTATCAAATATGAAATTGCAAGGAAAATGTGCACAAAAAATTTAGCCGTCGGTATTTACTGTTTGAATGAATAAGTAAATGAAACTGGCACTGACGAAACATTTCAAAGCTCATTGCCTCTTTTTACGCTATGCTGAAAGTTCACCATGAAATTTAGTGCAATTTAACAAAATCGTCGCATACTTTTGGCAAAAGTTGAGATGTATTGCGAGTTTTATTCGAGTCACGTAATAATATACGACGAGAATTGAGTTTGTTAAACTGTAGCCCTCGAATAATTCAGAGCTCTCTCTTTTTTAATGCCTTTTATTCTTGATGAGGATGGATTGATAATTTTCTCACGTATGGATTATTAGATTAAAGAAAAATTTTGTTAGAAGGAAGTTTCTGGATAGTAAATTCTAGTGAGTTATGAGCGTAGCGTTAAGAAAAGCATAAGTAAAATAACATAATTTAATGTTGTAGAAAATATTAAAAAGTATTTTTTGAAACAATAAAAAAATATATAAGACACAGTCGTCATTTCGTAACAAATAGAAATAATTTCCGATTATAGCAGAAAAAACATATATTGGAAGAACGATTGTTCGAAAAAATTTATAATCATACGCAAATAATTTTTTTTTTATTACATTCAGTTATTTACACCATAAGTTTTCGAAAAAAAATATGGATTTAAGTTTGATATAAAAAATTAAAGATGTAATAAAAGAGTCGTAAAAAGTCGTTATGAAGACAATTGCTATAAAGGATGATAAATGGTAATGTTACAGTTTTGCCCCTCATAGAAAGCGATAGGGAAATTTTCATTAAGCATTTACACGCACGTTAGTATCATTGTCACGAACTCCCAAAGTATTTATTCTTACTTCGGGAAGGTCTATAAATTACATACGTCCTCGAGGAACAGTAACGGAGTCCCGCTTCTCCGGTTATTCCCTATCGAAAGCTGAGTCAATATTATGCAAAGGTGGATCAACAGTGCCTCCAAAGCATAGATCTCTGTAGAATTCTAAAAATAATAAATTTTATTGACGATACGACGGCGATATTATATAATGCTGAAGTATGTTGACGAAATTACGATAGACGAGATTATCTCCTCTCTTAATTTCGTTTACGAAACGCGTGCTTCGTTGAGTATCATATAAAAAAAAAACTTATAACGGGGATAAAGAAATATATGACTTGCTATAAAATTCTATTCGGTTTTTTTACGAGCTTAGAATTAATCTTTATTTTAAGAAGAGTTCCTAAAGGAAATATTTTTTATTAAAATCTTTCAATCTTAATAAAGAAATTTAAAAAAATTTTTAATTAACTAAAATTTAACTAATACAAGAAGAGGGGAAAAAAAGGTTTATAAGAAAGATCCATAAATGAAGATTTTATTTATAAAATGTAGGATAATATTTTACAATCTTTAGATACTTAACAATATTATATAGCGAAATGTATTAGAAAAATTTGTCGTCATTGTATATCTATTAATTATATTTACTAAACACACATTCATAGAAAAGATTTCCTGATCCAATAATACTTTTCGATTTATTATAAAATAGGAACAATATAGGGACAATCATATTTATTTTGTTAAATAGAGGAATATTTTAATCTTAAATAGAAAATTCTTAATTCTAAAATAAAATTATTTTAGATATTGGTTTCGTGCCAAATACTATGGCGCCAGCATATATCGTGCGTGTCATAATACAATGTACAAATTTATTCTAAACACATAATAATATATAAACTTAAATAATATATGTGCCATTCTTGTCTCAAGAAAATAAATCAATCTTATTTAATTTAAAGGAGAAGAATAGGAATTATTGATCCAATCTTAATATTGTCTTATTTTTATACACTGCATAAGATTGCGATAAGATTAAGTACGTCAAGAATTTGTATCTCCTTATCAAAAATTCTTTCTGAGAGGACAATTATTGTGAATTATCTGATAACTTTGGCAATTATCACAGTATTTATTTAAATCTTTATTAAGCCCACTTTATACAATCTATAATTCGAGATCAAATTTAAAATAAAATTCTATTTATAATTTTGTGTGTGTCCTACATATAAATGTATATCCTGACATATATATTTTGTAAATATGTAAATTTTACTTCAAATGTTTTCTATGTTACACGACACACAAAATTATAAATAGGATTTAGTTCCAAATTTGGAATTATACGTCTGAAGTGAACTTAAATGCTGACATGAAAAATCAATTTTATTTTGATGCAATGCCACGCATGCTATAACGCGCATTCTTTCTAAGTTGTTATAATGAAAAGGAAAGATCGATAATACAAAGTTCACGCAGAAGAACACATGGGGTATGTATAGTCTCTTTCTCTCTCGCAAGAGAGATTATATACTCAAAATTACATAGCCAAAGAATTCAGTATAAATATTGCGCCTTGTTATGCATTCCACGTTTCGCGCGTGAAATGTATTGCGACAATTGCAGTTACAGACTTCGAAACCCTCGGAGTTTAAGGTACAAGAACAACTACCTTTTACAATTCGAGTATGATTTATGTATACGATTACATACAACCGACGCATTCAAGAAACGAAAAATATGTCTCCCACATATTTTTGTCAACAGTTGTTGTCTTGAATTTATTTCAAAAAGTTACTAGAAAATTTCTTATTTAAAGGGCAGCCAAATTTTTGTGATTCTCACAATCTTTGTCAACAGTGCTTTGATTTGCTAATCGTGATTAAACACGATTATTTATTTTCGTCGACTCATTTGATAAATGTTTTCTTGAAATATTTATCGAGTATGTCACTTATGCTGAGCAGCAAGATAATTCGCAATGATGACAAGCAACAATCTTTGGCGCGATGATGATTACTCCGGTGTCGCGCTTTAATATTTAATTCCACGGGTTAACTCACCAACCTGTTCAGGTGGCTCGAATTTATGAGAGTGTTACGTCCCTGCATTATTTATGAGAGAAAAAAATTGAGTCGAATGGGCGAACGTGGTGGCAATATTGAATCCAGGCACCCGAATTCCGGAATAATCGCAGTAACGCGAAGGAGAAACTGGCTAGGTCAATTTTCTAAGTTTTCGAGATGCATAATAAAGATTGTGTACAAAATATAAACGACGCTCGACTTCAAGCTATATCTGTGTTAAAGATCGCCAGAACGCGCACAGCTATAGAAATATTTGTACGGGCGTTTTGTATTCATGGATCCTTTACGTTGCCAGATTGCTAGATAAACGTCTAATTTGTTTGAAGCTTTGTTTATCGCGCGCTGAAATATGCGAATCTCGAGACTGTGGCCGATTGTAATATTCGAGTTATATTCGAGATACTGCGGTACTTAATTTTTCCCTTCAAATTTAATGCCTTGTCACGAATTGTACATTTAAACGAGATTCATTCATTCAGCGTTCAGTTTCGTTTTAAACCATAGTACGTAGCAGCTTATTGGTTACATTCGATCCTAAAGCGATTAACGGTAAAACTAAAAGTCGGCTCTTTGTGCGGCAAAATCGGCTGCAGTTTTCTTTAGAGTATAATTCTGAAAGGGACGCCAATCAATGGAGTTAATCGTTGAGTTTTGTGTACAGATTTATCAGTATCAGAAATCCATTATTTAAAGTTGTCGCTTTTACGCGAAAATGTTTTATCTCTTAGATTTGGCGATATTTTATTCTTGCACAATATGTATCAAAACGTTAATTTTAACAATTAAATAAAAATTTAATAGCGAATTCAGTTGGATGCACTCAATGCTCACTGGTGCACATTAAAGCCGTTGTACACAAATTGACGTAAAAATATATGTTTGATATAAATATACAATATATAAACGGATTAAACCACGAAATCCTCAATACATTTAATTGTGCTGTTAGGTAAATTCTATATTTTATAATTCAAAATATTTGCATTTTACTTTTACACAGATTAAATTAGTGTACAATGGCGTTAATAATGCGCACTAGTGCAT
>NW_017304406.1:413677-415996 GCF_001594115.1 Trachymyrmex septentrionalis | reverse complement strand
ATATACATACAAATATTTATTTGAATAGTCCTAACTTAATATTTGCCTACGGTAAATAAATATTTGCTAAATAAAAAAATGATAGTTAAGTTAAATTAATGATTCTTGTATCAAATATAAATATATATATATATAAGTTTACATTTAGTGTAAATTTAAAAAGAAGGATGTAAACAAAAATATTCAACACACTAGTACTGTTTAAACAAATATTTATTAAAATTTAGTATTTTTCTCATTGCAGTAACTCTATTGTCTTGCTAGATTTCATCGCGTATATTTTTTTCAAATCTGAAAATAATTTTCTTTTAGATGTAATATAAAATACAAACAACTCGAATAAAAGTTGTCGATAAGAACTTTCTGTGAAATGAAAATAGTCTGAGCTTAGCATTTATTTGTGTATATCACTTTCTCGTTTAAAACTCTGTTAAATTTTATCTACATCGTCAATGAGTGAAATCTTTACCATACCAAGAATTATCTTAAACCAAGATTCTAATTACAAGAATATTAAGATCAGCTTTACCTGTAGAGATAAAATTAATTGTGCTTACAGGCGTGCTTCACATTCTGATTACAGGTATCCAGTAACGAATACTTCAGCGTCAGTTTCGAGGTGAGCGACGACGTCTTGACTTCCTTCGATCGGGAGGAGTTTCTACCGGCGACGCGAGGAACTTACCTGGTGTGAGTGAAGCTTTATCGTACTTTTAATACTTTGCGCATCTGCGCCACCGTCGGGGGCGATAAATTTTCACGCGTATCACGTTGTGCGAATGACAATATGGCACTATTTATAGACGCGCAACGGAACCGCAATACGCGCGTCCTGGGACCGATTATCCAATCGAATAACCGCCGGCATTACGTCATACGACTTACAAAACCCTTCCCGTTGCAGGCAAGGATGCGAAAAATGCACGCCGTCCACCCTCGCGACATCATTGTTCCATTATCTCACGATGGTCGATCCTGAGGCGGATCAGTTTCAAAATATTCGTCCCGACATCGACATCTTTCATCCCCCGTCGTTGTCGCAAAAGATTAAAATTCACCCCCAGAGCGAAAAATCCTTGTTCCACTTAGGAAATCAATAATGGTTCATAATTATTATTTCTCTATAATCATTATTTCTCCAGATTTTTATGAGAATAATTTCAGTTTTGCGGTGTCTCGTGTTGAAATACGATTGCATTATTATTTATTTCGTCACAAAGAACTTACAATTTATTTCCATCATATGTGATATACGATTCTCATTGCAATGTGACGTTTTCTCTACAAGAGAGAATATTTTCTGGAACATAAATCTCCGAAATCACCAATTTCACGTTCAGCGTTTTTTGCCATTAATTCTCACTAATTAATGCCTACAGAGACATGCTTGGAATGTACTATACGTAATACCTATCGTTAAAGAACATTCCATTAAGTCAAGTACTACCGTCATGTATCACATGTTGTTTAACGACGACTAAAGATATACCAACTGACTGCGTTACATTCAATCTTCTTTAGATTCATTCACGAAAAAAAGGAAATGGCTCCTCGTACCTCTTTTATCGATCTCCGGGACGATCCGATGATCCATTAAAGAAAGAGGAGGAGGAGAAAAGAAGGCAGAAGGTACTATTTTTGAAATCGTCAGGAGGTCGGTCCTTATTCCCCCCTAGTTGTCCTCCCTAGTCACCCTCTACAGGGTGTACCGATTTATTATCATGACATCGCCGAGGGGGAAACGGATTTGTGGGCGGAAATAAATAGGCAAAGCTCGTCGCCGCATTCATCGTGCGTTTATAATAAGGGACAAGGGAAATATAATAAGTAATGCACTGGAAGCGCTTTATTTCATAATTACGAGTGCAGACTTACCCCAAAAAATACATGCACTGAAAAAAATATTAAATTTTAATAAATATTTGTTTGAATAGTTTTAATCAAATATTTAAATAGTTTTAAACTAAATATATAAATATATACATACATTTATTTAATAAAAACATTAATATATAACAGAAAATATTAATTTGATTTAACCCTTATGTGGCCAACCAGGTACCCGGGTACCTCTATACATAAATAATGGATTCGGGTAGTATATCCCTACTGTGGCCAACCAGGTACCCGGGTACCTATGGTCGCACATTTTGTTGAATAACTTTTTTTCTTAAAAATATTGGCTAAAATCGTCTCGGATCCCCATTATTTGACCGATTTCCTATAAAATTATGCATTAGAAAGTTTTTTTTTTATTTATTTTCACAAAAAATTTCGAGTTTCAAAAAAAGTACCTCCCCAGGCCAACCAGGTACCCGG
>NW_017304406.1:390636-413577 GCF_001594115.1 Trachymyrmex septentrionalis | reverse complement strand
CCCCACCTCCGTACGTTTCGTTCTAAATCTGTGAACACTGGGTATACATTCGTTTCAAAAATATTCTAGAACATTACTCAGGTATAGAAGAATGTAGAGATCCTTCTACTTCCCTACCTTTTTAGTTCAATGCACCTGGCCTTCGAAATAAAGAGGGTAACGGCATAGCTGCCAGCGTTTTATATCTGACTAAGGATAACAAAAGGTCACTATATACAATAATACTATTATATTTAGCTTAGAATATATTCGTCAACTGTAAATAAATCAATATCCATCAAATAGATAAAGATAACTAAGGCTACAGCACGTTTTTAGCCATAAATTTGTATAGAGGTACCCGGGTACCTCGGTTGGCCCCGGTACAAGATTTTTTGGTTGGCCACATAAGGGTTAAATATCATTTTTTTATTGAGTAAATATTTACTATAAATAAATATTTACTTAATACTATTTAAAGAAATATATATGATTTAATAAGTTTTTTTAATATACTGTACGCAAGTAATAATTACTTGTTTTAAATATTTTACAAGTTCATGTATCCGCAAATCTATCTTTATAAGTTTATTACAAGCATGATCAGATTTATTCAAAATATTTATTTTGAAATCTAATAAATTTAATTGACATTATTAAATTAAAACAAATTTGATTTGGTTATTACATAAAATTCTTCGATAAATATTATAATATTTCTTCAAAAGAAAATTAATTGAGTACATAATAATGATTTTTTTTTAATTCGTAATAAATACATTTCAAGTTTATCATCAAGAAAATATTTGTTATTAAAGATAAAAGTTATTTAAAAGAAGGAAAATAAATTGAATAATTATAGATATTTATTAACAATTAGATGATATTTTTGTATGCAATTTATCCAGGAGATCTCTTGTCCTTTATTTGTTTTAATCAACACGAATACATGAATACCCTCGTTTAGTCGCGAAAAATTTCTTCATAAATGAGAAAGGAGGGAGACACGATTATATTAATTAAAAATTTCTTTCCGGGATAAGGAAATGGTATCATTTTAATATTATATATACGCCAATCGTACGTAACAATCCGTCTCGCAATTTTGTAAGCGCCACTTCTTAACTTTTCTGCGATTTTTCTAGAGTGAGCAATAAATTAATAGGCGAAATTTACTGACGGAGAATTTCCTTAAAGATGAACGAGATGCACTTTAAATTATGCCACTGTTTTAGAAACGTCCCAAACTTTTGAAAAGCTTCGCCTCATTTGAATGGCCATTTAATGGTCAGCAATCAAGTAGCTTAATAGTCCAAGCGGTTATGACAAGCAAGATATTTATAGAAAAACTTTTAGAAACTTTAGATGGGTAACGAACGCAGAAATCTCCTTTCAGAAAATTAAAACGTGACTTTTCAATTTTTTTCAATCTTCTCAACTTTTGTCATTTGACAGACTCACAAACAATTTGATCATTATCGTCGCTATTCTTGTGTTTAATCAAATTCACCTGATTGCCTCGACTAATGTATTTGTCCAACGCGACAAGTAGTATAAAAAAATTAGTGTTGTCTCATGGAAAGACAATGCTACCTGTCGCTGTGGCTCGCGTGAAAGCGAGCTTACGCTTTCAACCGGATTACTCTTAATTGTCAAGCATTGTTACGCGGCGAGCCAAGAATTGTACAAAGCCCATGCGCTTTTGTTGCGTCTCTCCATATCGTCGGAAAAATTTTGATTTTACAAGTCCTGGGATCGCGACCATGCGATACGCGGTTTGCATGAAAAGCATAGTGTTCGTCAACACGAGATCTTTCTCAGATTGGGCGGATCGTTCTTTTGTTGCTCATAATAATTCCCTGAAGCTACGGCTTGCATTACAATTAAACCCGCGTTATCGTCTCTCGCGAAAGTCCAAAAGGAAAAAGAATTCAATTCGCGTGGTTGTAAAGAATTCGATTTGGCATCCTTTCAGTACGAAATATATCTTAGAATGAAAAGGAATAATTCACAAATCAGATAATGATTTTTCTTCTTTATTTCTATTTCAAACTTGTCACAAATTTTTAAAATTCCATAACTTTTCTTTAATTTCCAGACAAAATTTTAATTTTCTCTGACACTTTCAATAATATTTTGAAATTTTTCATCCCGATTTTGAAACCATCAAATATTTTGTTGAAAGAATAATTTAACACAGCAATGTATAAATTACTGTTAATGTTGCTGACACTGCTTAATTGTTAAGTTTGCATACAAAATTGCATATAGAGATATACAATGTACTTACATTAAATTCTTTAAAGCCAAGAATTTTAATTTTCCAGAAAATTTGAAAACTTTCTTGACTTCTTTGATTTTCCTGATCGTTTTCAATCTCTCTGACATTTTCCTGTTTTGTGACAACTCTGTGTTTGTTCTCTCAGGCTGAATTCATTTCGATTAAAATCTCTCAGTTGATTACGCGCGTTAATTATTTATGTCGCATTAATTAATTATTTGATGTCTCAAAAATCAAGCGACAGGTGTATTCAAAAGGCATGGAATACGTGGAAGCTCTTCTTTTTTCTATTTTTCTCTCCTTCTTCGCATTCGAAGTATCTCATGCGGGGAATGTATATTAACGACGAATATCGCTGAATCACTCACTTTGAAATGACATACCACTATTTAGAATATTAACGTGCACATATATATGCATACACACATTTACATCTAGCTAGGTGGCTGTCGCATCAGTCAGTAATTTATAGCGATTTAATGCGACTGGATATGTTCAATAAACATGAACGGAACGTTAAGGGACTGTCCTGTTCAAACGATATGTGTCGTAACTGTAAGAGAGAATATAAAAATATGTAAAGATCGAAAACGATTTTACGAAGATTGTATTTTACGGAGATTAAAGCTCAATGAACATTACGTAATAACACAAACAAGCGTATTCGAAATAATTATGGATAATGGCTGCTCTCAATTGAATGAACATCGTTACTTGCTTTTTAATAAAAGAAAAATCAGCTAAATTAAATTAATGTAGTATAATAATTTATATTTATACAGTGATGTAAATCTGATTTTATATCATTATTTAAAATATATCTGTATATATATATATATATATATCTGTTTTATATAAATTATTATTGTTATTATTGTTATTTCCATTGCCTATTATTTTTTAAAAATTTGAATTGATTCTTTAACTTTGCAAACTTATGAGATGACGATAAAAAGTTACATTGATAGACATTAATTGAGCTTAAAAGACTTAGGGCAAGCTTCATTTATTTGCAGTTTGACGTCATAGAATTCCGAATTAATATTGCATTTCATTAAAAACAAAGTATTGATTTCAAAACATAGAAAGCTTAAAACAGTTTGAAAAAAAATGGTATTCGAGTACAAGTGCCACTCTATATGGCTGAAACGAAAGCTGCAAAGCCTGTAGAATGTGAAATAAAAAAAAATATTGGGAAAGCGGACCGCCAAACGCAATGACGATTCGACTTTTAAGTACTTTGAACGAGCCACGTGCACCGCTTTCGATTTCATGACATTGCGTCATCGGTTTACTTGCATCGACACACTTCGAAATTCTAATTCTACGAATTTTTAGCTCGACCCTGGCGCTATTGTAACATACATTTTCCAGTTTTTGATTTGACATCTCACTGCTTCAATCAAAAATCTACAACTTAAACGATTAATTAGAATTTCACGCTTGAAAAGGTGAAAACGTTGTATAAAATATATTTATTTTAGAAAATCAGGCCAATTATTTTGACGAGGATAATGGTTACCAAGTTGCACTTTCGAAACGGGAACCGCCCAAGAAAAGCTTTCGTTTTGATAAATTATAGTTCATTTGACATATTATAGTTTATAATTAATGTTAAAGAACGAAGGACGCAATGTAAAATGTACGAAAGCAAAGCTGAATAATGAAAGGGTTTGTATAAAGCTTGGATGAATAAATTAGTTTCTTATTCCTCTTGTTCGAATTCTGCCAACGAAATTTCCACTCTGTCAATGTCTAGCGTTACGCCTTCTTCAAGGGAAGATGCTCTTTGTTCCATCTTACACCATTATTTCATTAGTACTCCTTTTCTTTTTGAAACAGACCTCCAGAAAAACTGAATGATATACAGGAAACAAAGACGGATAAACTTTAGACTACCGGAAAGCAATCAGTAATGTAAAATTACAACATCGCATCTTTCAATTATTCTCTTAAACAAAATATCGCGAAATACATTTGTGATTTTGTACATATTAACATGCACGGATTATTTACGATATTTGATAATATTTTATAGCTTTTTTTTACAATGGTAAATTATGATTATATCTATCATGAATATTTTGTTAGAGTTGTCAAATATGTACGTTAAAAAGAATTCGAGAATACAATTAATTCTAATAAACAAATCTCGCACGTGAATCTTCAATTCGCGATTGTTTATTTGATTTGCAATCGGACGTAAAAATAATTTCTGTGAAAATCAAATTACATCGACGGCTTGTCGATATTTGTTTTGAATGTTCACATTGTTGCTGATTGATTATGTAATTTCTGGTTGTTTTGGGAATTACGTAATGAATTTACAAACTCCCGTGGCAAAAAGAGTGAAATTTTGAACGATTTATATCGTCAACAAGCATGTGGCAACAATTTCGTATAAGTTGGTAAAGTTCTCGTGGTTGCAGCATGAGATGAATGGAAAACGAGGATGGCAAGTTTTAGCCTTTAAGACAGAGGGTGCGCGTAATAATTTCTGATCCCTCGACTTGGCAACAACTTAGTCGCCATCTCTGGTTACCTAACTCTGTCCGTAGGAAGCATCGAGGTTAATATATGTACATTGTTATAATTCGTCTGTCGCGTCAAAACCAAGTTTATCATTTTCGTAATTTGTTTTCGCTTAATACGAAAGTACGGTATATGGAACATTATTAAAAGTTACAATAAACGCGGAAGCCGCATAGAATATTTCATTGAAACAAACTGGGGGATTATTGACTATCGGAATAGATACGAAAAGTTAAAAGTAACCGTCGACTAAGTGCTGCGAAACTAACAGCAGAGTTATTTCTAAAATTGGGATCATTTAAGGAACTGGAAAGTGCATCCGGAAACCAAATGCATGATATTAAAAGAAGGAAGCCGTTCATTAATGCAACAAATAGAAGCGAGCTCAAAGAGAGAAAATGGAGTTTAAAGTAAAATATGGATTTAAGAAAAAGGAATGACGGAAATGTTATTTCTGTAGATAAAAACATGTTTGATGTTTTTGGAAGTAATGAGATGAATTAAAATCAATCTAGCACTTGCATGATTAAATTTTGGAAAAAATGTCTACAAACAATAAGATACGAATAATAATTGTTTACTTGAACAAGAAGAGTAACATTAGCTTTGCGTGCTAAAAAAGAAAAAATTATTTACAATTTTTCTGCATATATTTAAAAAATTATTTAATATAAGTATAAAATAAATATATAATATAAAATAAATGTATAATAATCTATTGTAATTAAATAACTTTAAATTGTCCGATTAAACATCTTTAAATCTTATAATATTTTAACCTTTTTTTAAATATTTTTTTTAATCATATAATTAATTACATACTCTTCTTGAAATTATTTTCATGTAAATTCACAAATTCTGCATGATATATGGCAGAATATATAATTCCTTTTTAAAAATAAGTGCACGATATTATGTAATCGATTTTATTTCTGGAAGAATTAAGTATATATTTATTATATATTTATTACATCTCGTTCCGCTTGAGGTTGAAATACTTTTTTAAAATACAGAATATACCTTTGCGGATTTTGCGCGAAGTCTTTTAAAAGAGATTTCTTTAATCATCGTAGAGTCCGACTGAAAAGCACCTAAAATTGAATTATATACTTTTATTCTCAAAAGTTCAGAGATTACGCGAATGAACAGATTGTAGTGGGAAGTAAAATTCACATTCGACGAGAATTAAAATTCGTATTTCTCGACGAGAGTTTCACGATGTCGTGGTCGCTTATAAATTATTTCACAATCGCTGCAGTGATTACGAGTATAGCAGTTTAAGCAGAAAGGCAATTTTTCGAAATATATTCGTGCAATTTTCTACTTTTAATTAACTGATATAGCGCAAACATGAGTTTTTATATAACGTCTATGATACGCAGTTCGATTATCGTTTTATAATGTCTTGGAATTTAGATGGCAGATTAAAACTTGTACTTTGTTACGAAAATATTGTGAAGTATTTCTATCGTCGAAAGATACGAAGATGATTTAATTCACTATATTATGTGTTATAGGGATGTGCTAAGTCCAGCTTGCGAGCGTCGCGGTGTCGATTTATCGCGCGTCGAAGTCCTGGACAGTTCCTCGACGCCGTTATCTCTGCTGACAACGGACGCTTCCACTCTCGGTGGAAAACACCTACGAGTAATCGGTGAGATTGTATTATTTCTAAAATCCGACCCAAACTTTTACAGAAAAAATTGAAAACTCATTACGTGTCACTTTCGACTAAAACCATGTAGCTCTTCTTGATAAATATTAATTTTAATATGTGTAATTATTGTTTTAATAATTAAATTATGATGTTTATGAAAAAGAAGCTTATATTTTTTGGCCAAAATTGGTCAAACACAACCAAAATTTCGGCTAAAATTTAATTATTATTTTAATAAATTATGATATTTATGAAGAAGAAGTATAGGCATGTCTATACATATGGCCTTTACTATTTTTAGGATTACTATTTTTTAATTTTGGTTTCGATTTCGGTTGAAATTTACATGTAGACGAGTATTCGGTTTAATTTCGGCAAAAGTTTCGGTACTCTAATTGTTTCACATTCGGATTTAAGCAAATTCTGTCCGAGGATTTAATTATATCAGACGGTGTATGCGCGCTGGATTGATTTCTCTATTTTTGCTTCCTTGCCGTCATATTTTATTCCATCTAATTAGACCTAGTCAATGATAAATATTGAAATTTTCATTCTTATTTATTTTACATTAATGTACATGAAAGAACAGTTTTATAACTACAGCATCGAAAAATTTAATTAGATTTGAAAATAATTTTATTGGATTATCAAAATAATTACATCAAAATGATAGAACGCTTAAACGTTGACAATGCTGCAAAAAGTTTTAAGCGTCCTAATATAATTATTTTGGTCAAAACAAAATTGTCAATCAATTTATTTTTAAATTTATAAATTAATTAAATTTTTAGATACTTCAGTAAAAATTTCCAGCAATATATATATAAACATTTTAAAAAAGTAAAAATTTCTTTTCTTGTAAAGCTTCACAGCGATCATACGCGTAATATATGTACATGGGTTTTTTAAAGTAATAACTTGATCGCAATCGAATTTTACGATGGAAAAAATTGGTCAGAAATTAAGTCTTGTATGTCGTAGTACTTGACGAATGGTAATTATCGTCCAGATTGTTTGACATTAATTTTCACACGTTCCTTTGAACATACCACTCAATGCTTGGTTTCGACTACTATAATTAATTAATTATTAATAGTACGTTGGAACACTCCGGCTCATTTGCGGCTAGCGAATATTGAGCACAATCAATTATTCTGCATCGAATGAGATGGTCTAGCGAATTCCCGAGGTTTGATTAATCTACAACCACATAGACACAGTCCGGACGAAGTTGAGTGACATAAATCGCGAATGGATCATACGCGTCGAAGAAAGTCTGGATTTTCGAGAGAATATAGGCAGCTGTCGTAAATTATCGATGTTCGTGTCATAAAATGGAGTTTGTGATATTTATAAAACGGATTCTAGATTTAACTTTCTTGAAGACATTTTTCGTCAATGATATTTTAAGAAAGTACTTAATTTTCTTTTGAATTTCATTAGATTTCTTTTCATTGTATCTTTATTTAACATAATTCTTTTTAAAATTTTGGAAAAATAAGATATCCTCTGTGACAAGTTAAAACTCTGTAAATTTCCTTGTACACTTTTAAGATACTGTAAATATACAATGCTTATTATTACACAGTTAGGTTTACTTAATTAGGCTATATGTAATTGGCTTAGACGCAAAAGTTAATCGATTAGACGCGTGAAATAATTCAACGCCTTTGTTGAATCATGACAGATCATGCACAAACCATTCCCTTGTTTCCCCTGATTAATTTAATTGTCTTCCGGCGACTTGAGGCTACGAAGATATCCGGTGACGACAGGCAAGGGTTTCGAGGAATCATTAATAGATAATGAAGAACGAACGAATAATTAAATTCATCTCCTTTGCAGTCTGGTCAGACGGATAATGGAAGCTTGGCAGATGAAGCAGACTGATAAAATTCTTTTCTTTCTTTGCGTGTATTTTCTTAAGTACTTTAAAGGAGCGTACTTTTTCTCTAATAAAAAATGCATACTTCTACAATTTAATTTTGTACAGGCAATTCTAATAACTCCAAATAAATTCTTAATTGCACGTCTGATCGAAAATTGCACTTAACACTGTTAAATATCAAAGGAGCAATGATAATCCAATCTTTTAAGTTAAAAATAACATTTATTTTTAATTTCCATGTGTGTCAAAATGTAAATTAATCCATTTCTGTGGTTAGTTTCAAAGTAAACTACGTCTACGTTAACGTGTGTACTTAGTAAATAATAAATTAAATTTAATTAAAATATAATCCTGTATATTTTCTTGTTTTAAATTATTTAAACTAAAATTAATATAAGACTCAATTAAAATCACAACTACTTGGTATAAAAAGAGGGGTAATAAACAAATATTTCGGTCTTTATCACATAATTAGTCAAATACGATACGTGATAACTACGAGGGCAATTTGATAAGTCAGTGACTTTTTTAACTTTTTTTTTTTCAAAATTTGATTTATTTTTAACATGATCTTTTTTAAAAAATCACTGATTTATTAAATTGCCCACTTATTGGTATAAAACTGTCAGACGTTTATCAAACTTTGTGATATTATAACTGCTTAACAACTATGAACATTTTAATAATAGCGCAGTTTCCTCAACAATCTTATTAATTTGTAATTAAAACCTTCTAACTTGCTCTGTCTTGTTGAACCACCGTCCATAACGTAAAAGCTCCAACTTATTATAAATTATTAACTCCATTGTTTCAGTTGTCAGTTAAATTAACGATGTAAACGACAATCTAAAAAATGATTAAAAATAATCTAAATTGGATATAATTTGACATGAATTTAACATTGCAGACGGTTGAACTATTTTCAACTTACACGAAATACATTTACTGTTATAATTATTTATTTTTTAATTGCAACTTGTAATTACCATCCTTGTTAACAACGTTTAGTTCCTTCTAATAGTGTTAACTTATCTTTTAATCGTTTTATGTACTATTGCATGTTAAATAGCAGCTATTCCGTAAAAGGGAAAATATAAAGGGAAAAGATAGAGCAGAAAATGTGTCCGCACTTCACAGGGAGTTTAAACACATTTTTATCCATTCGAACATATAATACATATAAATAAATCGCAAGCCCAGAGCCGACAGTGTCTTGCTGGCTTCATGCCTCTAGCCTCATTTTTCCGTGTCTGTAGGATATTTGAAGTGCAACACAACTGTATGTACATGCAAACAATGCAGCTTAATGCAATAATTTATTAAGGCGATAAATTTCGTCGTTGTATTTTTCGAGCGAAAGAGAATTTTCACATGGAGAAGGAGTAAAAAGAAAGACGGGCAAAATGTGCTCGCGGACGTCTGCATAATCTTATCAGGGCGAAAAAAGGCAAGAAAAGTGGGACGGGCAATAGAAAGGCTAAACTCGACGCTCTTACGGAAAATTTTCTCAGTTACTTAACGCCGCTATTTCGTTTCCATCATGATTTCCCCGATGAATTTGAACCTGAGAGAGGAGTGCACGTACAATGCGGAGAGGTCACACATTCCGTCGAGTGATTTCGAGAGAACGATCGTGCATCCGATGAAAAGCCTCCGCATGGATTCGAATAACGTGTACAATGACTCCCCCTGAAATAGCATTGTGTTTTCTACATGATTGTATGTCGCGCCGGAAATTTAAAACGACTGATGTTTATATCTCCAACAAGCTTCTCAATGACTTGACGTTGAAATTAGATCAATTTCAGAAATGTAAAAAGTTCTAGGCACACGAGTTATAGAATTTCAATTACTATCTTGTTATTATTATTGTATCATAAGGTAAATCTCAAATAACTCCCACTAATCATACAGTGCTATTCCTAATAAAAAAACTGAGTCAAAAAGTTCTCTATCATTTTGCAATTTTCACAATAGTTAACGAGATATTAATTTCAAAAGATCGCCGAATAAACGAATAAAATCGATGTATTATATAAGACAATTTTAAGATATCTTTCATTGTTCTTTGTGAAATATCTTGAAAATGTTTCTTAAAGATATCTTAAAACTGTCTTGTATGTTAATTTTAGACATTTTGCTCATTGGGTGACTAAACAAAAGTATTGGAAAAATTGCAAAAGAATTTTTCGACTCAGTTTTTATTAGAAATACCATTATATGATTAGTGGGCGTTATTTCAGATACAATTTCAAACGTGGTACAATTTGAACGAAATAAGAATTGAATCCAATTTTCAAAAATCCAAGTTTAACTTTTTCCTGTTTGGGATACTTTTCAGTATCCTTCTCACAATGAGAAGGTTGTCAAACTTGAACCTTGAAAATTGAATTCAAATTTTCTTTCATGTAGAATTATACTATGTTCGAAATTGTATCACCTTGACTCTATCATATTCTTACATAAAGTGTTTCAGAGAAAGGCTTACGGACTTTTAGGTCATATAGAACTTATTAAAATAAAAAACAAAAAAATAAACATATTTTCCAAAACTAATTTATTAGATTTATTGAGAAAATTTAAATTTAATTTATTAAGATTCAAACAATAGTGGAGATACGATTTATTGCAGTTTGCTATAAGTGTGTGGTATAAACCTATTAACGCAGATTAGTTTCTCTATTTAAAAGCATACTTTCTAAACAAACGTTATGGGAAATGTAGTGGAACATTTATTATCACTTCAAATATAAAGACGAACAATCTCGGAAACTTCTCTTCTGTTTTAACAATGCGTCATGTTTGCTATGAGCAAGTGCTTTATATTTAATCGATATATGTAGACCTTTGCCATATACAAGTCGTTGAAATGGAGGGAAATCACGTAGAACATTGCGTAGAGATAACATAGACCTATTCAAATCTCGATAATAAGTATTGATTTTAGGAAATGAAATCATTAAAATCTTTTTATTTTTTTTCGAAATACTGTATGTTCGAAGAGTTCGCAATCTTCTTTCTGAAACGAGTATATAATGGTGCTTTCTTCTTTCTTTAAGAATATTGTAGCTTTCGGAAATAACAGTGCAATCTCACAAGTTCGATACGAATATGCTGCATTAAATATTCGCGCGCGACAGAAATCGGTTTTGGATCGAAATATATACGCATATAAATGCAAGCGAGCGTAATTCCGATACGACGACGGTACGCAACGACCGTGTCGGAAAAATGTTCAATTTCCTCGCCGTCGGGCTCGGATAGAACGGAATCAGGATACACTCACGATCGACAGATCGCCAATAATATTCTCTGCAGCTGAAAGTCGCCGGGTTTCTTTTGTAACCGTGCGCCAGGACGATTGGCGATGGAGGAGAGTATGCGATATTATTCAAGAGCGAAAAAGTAAGCCACACGTTGTCATGTGGCGCAAAATTAATGAGTCAGAACGAGAAAAGGAGATACGTTTCCCCGGAGGAAAGAAAAGTTACGCACGAATGTAACAGCTGTTCTTCATAAAATTGTCACGGCAGGCACGATGCTGTAGTATTTATTGCTATCATTCTCTAAACGTGTTTAAAAAATTTCAAGGGAGTATGTGATAAATTGTTGATATATAAATGTTGTATAAAATATAGATATATCATATATTATCAAAGCAATTTCTCGACGTAATATTAGTACTATAGATCTCGCACAGATAAGGCACATTCTTCGATCTCTCTGTAATAATGACAGTAGTAATGACTGACAGTAGCCAGACAGTAGTCGTTACTACTTGCATGCTGCTTATCCTAAAATTCGCGTTTTAGAAACTCTATAATTCGCGTCAGAGATCTCAAGACAGAATTTTATTTATAATTGTATGTGTCATGTATTTTGTTTGTGAATGTTTTAATATATATTATGTGTGTATTTTTTTGATTTTTTAAATATTTTTCATATTATACGAAACACATAAAATTTTAAATACTCAAATACGAATAATATACAATCGTCGAATTATATTGATATGAATCATATGCATATAGATATGAATCTTACACACACAAATATACACACACACATTATATATGAATAAAATAAATAAATAATTATATAAATTATATAGAGACTAGAACAACATTTTAATAAGGTTTAAAATATAGTTGCAAGAATGGCGCAATGCAACACTAGATATAAATCATAATCAATATCGCAAAAAGAGAGCTATGAGAAAGCTGCCGTAACAAAAAAATGTAGCAATGCTGTTGTAACAAAATATCCGTAAGAAATTCATTAACTTCAGAAAGAATTATCGGGACGTGGTAATCCCAAGTCAGAAATATGAGGATTATCATTTCCTTCCGTAGTTAGGAAATAAAGCTCTACAAGGAAAACTTTCGTCTGCGTATAAACGGACGGAATCAAGTCAGATCAGAATAATACACACGGCGATTTTCTCATATTTTTTCGTTCAGTCTTCCGGACCGAATGAGTAGTTGTTGCATCGCAATTAAATTAAACCGGAACCAACTACAGAAAGTTCCGTATGTCCGAGGAACTGCAACCGGAACAAACGGGTCACTGTGAGAGTCCAGATGTTGGTACGACGAGCGTCCTAGAGGTAATATAGTGATGATGCACAACTCCGGGTGATTAAAATTCGAAACTAAATCCGTAACAAGGCGATTGCGAACGTTACATGTAACAGACCGCAATTAAAGCGCTGTACCTATAGTATATTGCGAATGCGTATGTGGGAGTTATATTCTAAAATTGCTTTCTATATAGCGTAACTAAATTTCCAGCTTAAGCGTATAATGATTTCATTTATGATAATCTACTTGTGTGTAAATAAACGCGCAAATTGTGTAGGAAAATGATAATTCTATATGATAAAATAACTCGAAATTTCAAACTTCTACATATGTTATACAATATAAACAGAAATGAGCTTCAAAAATGATTTCCATAGTCTACTTTTAAATAATTGCACATGCTCTGCCGTTTACATTTTTATTTTTATAAGACGATGATGAAATTTTAATTCAATGGACAAGTGATTCATTTATCCCCGGATAATGGTAGAATTAATGCTGATACAGCGACCCTTGTAATGCGTTTGATCCTTTGATCCTTTTACGCGCAGAAAAGGCAAAGTTCTGACGCGAGCGTGAGCTGCAGACTATTGCTATGAAAGAGCTCTCAAAATGCAAAATTAGGCCGCTCCAGGCACGTACGATTTAAATGGTTCCCGCGACTTTTTCACGCATTACAGAAATGTTACGCGCGTCGATAACACGAACTCCGTTCGATCTGCAAACCTCGCTGCAGTTCAATGCAGCGTTCCATGTGCCTTGCGGGCGTTTAAATATAGAGCGAATTCATTCAATGCACGGTGAAAATAACATTTGCAACGTCAACAAAAAAGATTGGCATCCTTTTGCATATTTTATATCGCGACCTATTTGCAGAGTGTTTTTGCTAAATTAAAGTTTTTTAATTATAGAATGTGTGTTACTGCGTTTTAAATTTTCGATATTAATTTACGACTAATAGGAATTATTATTAGGTAGAAATTGCTTTCCTTGAAATTATTAGAAAATCATTGACAGGACGTCAGATGAAAATATCTAACAGAAATTCATAATAACCGCAACTCTCGCTTTCTCGTTTCAGTTAAAGACGAAAGATTGAATTCTCGAACGCCCAGCCAAAGAGGAAATCAGAACGTGCTGTTACGGAAAGCCAGTGGGGTAAGTAGTTCACTTCCTTTCAAGTAATTCTCTACTAAACTCTGCGACAACAAAATTAAATTAAATAGAGCGCATCTCCCACAAATATAATAAATCTTTAATTAATTCGACTTTGTCGCGATACGATCTCCTAAGTCCATGTCATACTACGCATTGGAGACTGGGATTGCAAATTAGAATTTAGAGATTAGAATTCAACCAATCAGATACTTAATTTTAATCCGTTTTGGGCGTATGTGTGTTCTAATTATGTAGTTGAATTCTCTAATCTTCAAGTTTCCAATATATAGCGTGTGACATGGATTTTAGAATTAAAGAAGAATTTAACTTGCGTAGATATTGCGATTTTGCATTAACCCAGAAAAACGATGTATCGAGGTGCTTCGCAAAAGATATCGACATGTATCAGCCTCGACATATCATCATTCGTCAAATACGAGCATCTTTGTGCCCCATCGATGCTTTTTTTCGAAGCATGCTTTTTTGCTCTCCCGCGAGATGAAGCGAACATTTTAGCATCTCTGTGAACAATATATGCTTATAGTCCTTTTACGAGCCTTGACCTGCTGGTAGGGCGGTAACAATACGGCCAAGCTGACAAAGACAAATCGTAAAACGATTCGCCGGGCAAAAACAAAGCCGCACCGAGCAAGATGCGACGGCGCATCATCGGTTTAACGCTGTCGATACCGTAAACCAGACTTTCCCGCGGGAAATTTCCTAGTGGACCAGGAACTTTTACGAAAATCAAACTAATAAAGAACACAATCAATTATAATTTAAATATAATTAGTCTGAAAAAATGAGATATCAACGGCATTATCTTAATTGAATATAAATTCGTCAATTTAATAACACCGTTAATGAAATAAATACTTATGCTCTTGTTTTAATAAAATTTTATTTGTTTCATTAATACTGTTGTTAAATCAACAAGATTATTTTCAATTAAAATAATATTGTTGAAACAACATCATTTTTTTCAGTGTGTTAATTTATATTATCCGTGCGTTATATATGTTTCGATTTAACAATGAGATAGAGTCTATTTTTAATCCTTAGTCCACACTATTAAGTCATATCCTGCATATTTCTTTTATTAACTAGGAATATAAAATAATTAGTTACAACATTTATCTACATATATATAATTTTTTTTAATACACAATCTTATAATAAACTTTTCTAAAGATGTAAAGTATATGTAAAAATTACTTAATCATTTTTATATATTTGTTAAAATAATGAAACTTAACTTGGGACACGATCGACTCATCGTGTATAGTAAAAGTCCAAAAAATTGTCGAGTGTACTATGAGTTAAAATCTTTTAGTTTTTTCTGTAGTAGGATTTGTTATAATTTATTACTTTATTATATTTTCTGCTTCAATATATAATACTTCACTATAGTGTGGCTTTCTTGTCCTAATAGCCTAAAACCCAATCTACAATTCTTTGTTTCTTGCTTTCTACCACGACTTTATTTATTTACGACCGTTTTATCGACAATCGTATTTCTTTTTATGTGTCTCTTCCGAAGTTCGTCAACTTTTATTTCAAGTGAAGTTTGTCAACTTTTATTTCAGAGAAAACGAAGAAACTGAATAAAAGCAAAAAGGCAAGAAGTAAAAAGTCGTAAAAAATAAAAAACAGTAAACAAAGAGCTGTAAATTAGACTTAAAGGTTAAAAGAAGTGCTACATGGACATCACATAACTGAACGTTTTTCTGGATGCTTTTTATTTAATGACACAAGTCAACACAAGTGTCGTTCCAACTTTGTTACTCTCTGAATGGCAAAAAAGATAGATGCTTGTATCGACTTCCCAAGGAACACATAAAAGTCAATAAAAAATCAAAATGACTTTATTTTGTTGCTTAAAGTCAATAAACAGTCAAATTTGGTAACTACAAATTATCGTTCTGATATTAAAAAATTCCTTGGGCTGGGTCTGCATTAAATAGAAAGCTCCCAATATAAATCTAATCGCTCAATGTACAATACTACTCAATACTATTTTGATTAAATTTTCCTATACAACTTGTTCGATATTGTTCCTAGCACTACTATCCCAAGTGCATCCGATTCCTAGCGTCGCGGTTACCATTGTCTTCGCCGAACGCCCCGCAATTGTCCGAGTGACAATTACGCGAGCGTTCCGGCTTGATTCGCGCAACTGCAAACGTGACACAGCTGCCGCATCTGTACCGGATGCAGCCGGATTAATCCGCTCGGTCAGCAATGTGTGTAATCTGTCGCGTGTTTGTGCCGGTTCAAACGTGGCACGATCCAGGTACAAATGAAGCTAACAAATTTCAATCCTCGACAAGTACCAAAGACATAGCCGGCTGCGAGCGTCAGTAGAATAAATGCGAACTTGACCCGACACACCTTCGATCGTCTGTTCTCGATGCGTTTTCCGTCACGGACGATTACGTGTACGATCAAATTTAAATTTCATCGCTGTTTCGCTAATTCACAGCTTTTTCGATTTTATTTTAAGTAAATATCGAAGTGTATGCGTGTGTAAGATTAACAAAAATTTAATTAAACTTTTTTTTAATTAAATTAAATTCTGCAAAATACCATTTTAGAACAATGAGAAAAAAAAAGAGCAATTCTGAAACACTGCGCATTTCATTAATTTTATTTTATTTTTGTTTACGCTTGATTTTTAGTCTTTTTCGCAGCTTACGTAATCGACGTTGATCGGTGCGGTTTACAGATCGCCGCGCGCCATTGTATTTTCAGTGTGACGAACGGCGTACACATTAAAGACACGGTAGACTGCAATAAAGATCCGTTATCATCGTTATTACAGTGCACCTCCGGAGATGAAATCTGCCTGCATTTCGCGTCACGTGAAACAAGCAGGCGAAACGTCGATTACACTACATTAACGCTTACACATCATGTTGCATTTACGCCAGGATGGAGAGGCTTCTATTGCGATGCAGTAAATTTGCTAGTTTACAGTGTGTGGTATCGCACTTATATATACATATATTATTATAATAAATGTAAAGACCGCTTTTTTGCTGGGGTATCTAAAAATTTGGCTAAATACAGACCCTAATTTTATTAAACTATCAAGATAATGTAAGACGCTCAAGATGATTGCTAGAATGAAACAAATTGTCTGCAACATTGCTCATCATGGTTGAACGTCTTACATAATTATTTTGATAGTTCAATAAAATTATTTTCAAACCTGCTAACTAAAATTTTAGATACTTCAGCAAAATTGTCTTTTCCGTGTATGATTGAAGTTGTTTATTGCTCGTTTAATATTTAAGAAGTAAAAAAAAAAATAATATGAAAGTACCAGTTGTTTTATAGCCATTCTTCGTTATAAGAGAAAAACATCTAATCTAGACATCTAAACTAGATAATGGAATTGATTTAATAAATTGGACAATTATTCTATGAATAATACAGCTTTTTGCGCGATTCGTAGGGAATAAAAGAGATGACTAAGATGGTAAGTTTAAAATTGATCGACACGTCGTGTCGAGAAATAACGCGTGAGTGAAAATATTTCGCATTCGCTCGTGTGTAACGCGTGTAATGCATGCAAGCATAACGAGAACGATTTGTCGCGACGTTGGCAGTGACGGTGTACGGCGAAGGGATAACGTTAATAAAATGCTGGAAAGGGTTCTCTTAACGGGTCGGGCCCGGTGTTGGGCGCGATACATTATTCATGGCGAGTACCAACACATCACACACTCGATAGCGGATTACACAGCGCGATAACTCAACGAGCAATTTCTAGAATGTTGCCTTCGCTCTGAGAAGCCTTCAACTTGATGTACGACCGCGGTATAATCACTTGACGAAGCGAGCGAGTTTCCGTTAAAGGTCTTAATAATGTATCCTGATAATTTCATGACAGAACAGAATGCTGTCTTTTTACCGCAAATGTTTAACAAAAATATTTGAAAATATTTGATATATTATAATAAGTCACTTATTTAATAAAAGAAAATAAGACAATTCAAAAATAAACATATTCTTGAGATAATACGCGGAAATCAACTCTAAAGGCATATTTTGGTTGGAAAAACAATATAATTCTCAGAATTTACCTCTAAAGAGCAAAAGTAATGTAAAAGTTCGCTTGATTGATTCTCTGATTTAAAGATTCTCTCGGACTATGAAATAGCAATCTATGATTGGTCTGATATCTTTTATTAAATCGTGTTAATCAGAACGAGATAGTACATATTTTTTTCTCTCACACTATTGTAGAATGAGATAAAATATATCCTTTTTCAGTGCATAGTTCTGACAAAAAATTTCGGCCGAACTCTGATTAGAGAATTTCTACTCTAATCAATTTCGCAATGATTGTTTATAGGAAAGAGATATTTGTTTAGTTAAATACACTGAAGAAATGTTGTTAATATTAAAATAGTTCTAGAAAAATTTCTATTAGTTATATCAATTTTCTTTAAAAAATTGCTTAAAAAATGTCCCAATTCAGAATTTAAAAAATACTTTCCTGAAAAAGAGAGAGAAAGAGAAAGAGAAAGTGTTAATTTTGAAATGTGTTACATCTCTATTAAATAAACAAAATGAACATAAATATTGTAAAAAAGAATAAATTTTTTCTTTAATTTGCTTTTTCTATACATCAGACTTTTTGATCCTAAATCTTATAGGTAATTAAAAATGAGCTTTTTATTCCTCAATAGAATTATCGGAGTCGAAGCGGTCGTTTCTTCAGCGTTTCCACCGAGGATACGAATGTTGACTCCGAGGTTGGTACAACGGTTTCTTCCGGTCGAAGTTCTGCCGGACTCAAAGCTAGTAAACAGCGATGGAGCGGGTTCTTCACCAACACTAAGGGTATCAAGATGGACTTATTAACCGCCCAGCTAGACGAGTACAACAAACATGGCGTACCGAAACCCGCGAACGTTCATTTGCAATGCGACGTGACGATCAACGAAGAAGGTAGGAGATTCCTACTTTTGCCCTTTAATTTCACTTTTCTTTTTCTCTTTCGAGTGTTCTTTAAAATAAGAGATTTGAAATCCTGAGGATTCTCGATGATTCAAAATCAAATTAACGCAAGGCACGCGCTCTTCTCTGAAAAAAACATCTTTATTTCGTGGAAGTACATTTAAATCCTTTTCTCTCGTCGGCCCCATCTTGTTACATGCAAACGGAATCAGCAAAGTTTGAAGATCCCTTTAACGATTACTCTACTAAGAGTAGTCGCGTTACTCATTCTTACGTCATGCTCTTTTCATTTCTCGAAGAGACATTCTTCGAGTGCGATACCGCCATTGAGTCTGAATCAGGGCGAGATTAATTCTGGGGTGGTATTATATAATAACCCTGATAATATTGTAATTTGAATTACTAATAATGTCGCTGCTATAGCATTGAAAATCGAAAACTGATAACGACACGTTCTTATCTTAAACAAAATAGTTCAGTACGTAATTTTCTGCAGAAAAATGTGATTTAAAGAATCTTTTTCTCATTTTTTTTACGGTCCTCAGAAAAATTCTTATTTATATTGGCTTCTTTCCTTTTAGAAGACACAGCCGATCCAAACGTCGTCTTATTTTTCTTAGCTATTCAATGAATAACAAAGATAAAATGACACTTGTGTCGATTGCGTCTTCTAAAAGGAAAGCAATCATTATCTCTAATAAATTACCCAGTTTGCTGCAGTCGCAGACATTGTTGCAATGTAGATATTACCGTGATATTCTTTCAGCTCTTTACAATTTAGAGGGAGACTGGCGCGACATCGTTGAGAATTCACAGATGCTTTCTGAAAAACACACTCAGCAGCAGACTGCACTCTGGGAACTGGCTGAAACCGAAGTAGCCTACATTAAGACGTTAAAGGTTGTGACGAATGTAAGTAAAGTATCGACATATCTCCCATGTTTTAATTCGCGATAGCAGACTCGTGAAACTGATTAATCTCGTCAAGATGATAAGATTACTTGATATATCAAACATGTTGAAATTAGAACGAGCTCGGGATGAGATATTTCATTAAGAGATTAGAATTTTCAATATTTCTTGAAAGTGATGATCGTCGTTTTTTATATCGTAGCTCTTCATGGCGTGTCTCTGTAGCCTGCAAGCCTCGAATATTTTGATCGAGGTCGACAGGCTGAAACTCTTTAGCAATATACCTGATATCTACGCCGCTAATCGCTACTTTTGGACCGAGTATCTACTCGCGATGGTGAATGCGTCGCGGTCGAGCGGGCAACCGCTCGATCCCGGCCATCTTCTACTGGGTTTTGAAACTTTCGAGCAGACGTTCGCGCCTTACACGAGATACTGTACCGAACAAAGCAAGTGTCAGCAGTATTGCAAGGATCGGTTAAACGATAATCAGCTTTTCACAGCATATTTGGTGGTATGTACACGCTGTTACTCTTGCTCGCTTCCGTTGACTTACTTTGACGGAGTCAGCTATGGATCTTACTATTAATCTCAGTTAATTAATTTTGAAATTATCTATGATGCAGTTAATTATTTTAGAAAAATAATTAGGTTATCTTAAAGGAATTTTCTCATCTAAAATAACAAAAAAAAAAAAAGAATTTCTGCGGATTTGTTTAAAATAACTTTAAACGAAAAAATATCTAAAGTGCTAAAATTCTTTAATGTTTTTATAAATTAATATGTGAGAAGACATTATTTAATATTTGTAATAGTTACTGTTCTTATAAAAGAAATAGATATAAAAAGAAAATTAAGTAGAAAAGCAATAAAATGTAAAATATATTAGAAACTAGTAAAGATATCTCTATCATTATTATAGTGGTGCGAAACGCAAAAGGACTGCAACCGACTGAAACTTATGGATATACTGGTTATGCCGATGCAGAGGCTCACTAGATATTCGCTTCTGCTCAAAGCCGTCTATAAGAATACAGAGAACGAGGATCAACGCACAGAATTGATACACATGGTAAAATTTATGCTTTACTTTTTCTCAATTTCTGGGTTAGTAGTACATGACAGGAAGGAATGCGAAGCAGGAAGGTAGCGCGTTCGTGATAAGCCACACTTCTCTGTAGATGAAAGCTATAGTGAATCTCATAAATTACGAACTTGGTTTACTCTTGCTTCAAAATTATTCGTAAATAAAAATACAAAGAGAAAGAGAGAGAGGGAGGGACGCGCAAAGAGGGTTGTTTACGTTTTATCGGGTTCGTTTTGTGTCCAGATTAAATCCGTGGACGGTTTTGTGGTATCCGTGAATGCTGCGCTGAGGAGAAACGAGGAGGCTGCACAACTGGACCACGCAGCCTCGCGTTTGGAATGCTATGACGTCGTGGAAACCAAAGGGCTCGATGAGGAAGTGGAGAAATTGATAAAGTTGTACAGCAATCTCGATATTACTACAGTGCCGATGCCCGGCTGCCCAAAGGATAGCTTGAGGACTCTTCTTCGAGAAGGAGACTTGAAGTTAAGAGACGCTGCCACCAGCAAGGTAGATCAATATGGAATATTAACTTATTTAATCGATCAGAAACTGCTTTTGTATCTTAAACTACACGCAGAAATAATATATGGTCGAAGGAAAAATGTGCGTAATTTTTTATCATGCTCTTTGAAACGATCAAAAATAATTTCACTGCAATTTATATTTTGCAAAAATAATTCCTATAAATTTTATCGAATCTTCGTTTCTACATCTAAAAAGCAAACAGAGAATCGGTCAGACCATTTAACAAGGAAAAACTATTTGTAGAGACAGTCCGTTAATTATCCCCTTTTAGATGGAAGTGCACGTACTTTTGTTGACCGACATGCTGCTAATCTGCAAACCGTCGACGAAGAAAATGTTGAAGATCATTAGGCAGCCATACGTCGTCGACCGCATACGAATACACGAGGTCAAGGAGCCATCTAGTCTTGGATTGGTTTATCTTAACGAGTACGGGACAGTTTCTGCCGCTTTAATTCTCAGCGCCGGTGACCCGAAACTAGCTAAGGTAACTCAGCAAACAGCTACTGCGACAAATTTCACGGACATGACTGATTCACCGTTCCAATTTAGATTCCATTCCGTAGTTCGCCAATGCTTGCTTTCATCAATCACTTAATTAACAGCTAAATTCTCCATCTCTCTTTTAATCATACAATACATGCAATGTTACAAAATCAGTTAAACTGCAGCGAAGCGTAGTTTAATTGAAAAAAATTTACATAATTGATATAGTTGACCGATATCGGTAAAACCTTAATAATAATTAATAGATCTTAGTTTAATTGATAAATGAATAATGCCTTAATTTAATTAATAGATTAAAGTTCCTTGAAATCATAAAATCTTCAAACTTACTAAGCGAAAATTTGTTTTGATTATTTTTTCCAGTCATGGATGGACTCCTTGAAACAAGCTCAACAACAATTCGCATCGATGAAAGTTCCGTCGCTCGGTGAGCCCGTTATGAATCTAGCGTCTGTCAGCAGGCAACCGAGCACGTTAGGCGATGGCGATTTCGAAGTAGAAGAGTATGACAATACCTTTCCAAGAACTCCACGTGGCAGTAGCAGAGCTTCTCACGGCAGCAGTCTTGCTCACAGTCACAGGTATGTGTCGTAACAAGGAAAAAGAATATTTCAGTAAACATCAGCTAACAGTACCATTGATATAAGTTATATAACTGATAGTTATAATTTCTTATTTAATCCAATGGGCTTCATCTATGATGATATCATGAGTGAAGCTCATTGGGTGAAATAGTACATTTCAGGTATCTCATTAACTTGTGATGACCACATAATGACAAATTCAATAATATAACTATGCAATGGCACATGTTGTATGTAAAAGTTATATATATTATTTGAGTGGCAAATTATAACAGTTATA
>NW_017304406.1:369508-390536 GCF_001594115.1 Trachymyrmex septentrionalis | reverse complement strand
TCAATAATATAACTATGCAATGGCACATGTTGTATGTAAAAGTTATATTATTGAGTGGCAAATTATAACAGTTATGTTACTGTCAATTAATGGTTACTAAGTCATATTGAAGATAATTTATTATCCATATTTATCTTCCGCGATTGTACATAATGTGACTTGTTGTCTCCAGTGGTAGCATGGAGATGGAAGGTGCATCTCCGGGTAGCAGCAGCTTCCTACCGAGCTACAATCCCAGCAGAAACGTCAGCGTGGATACAAACGAGCAACCGCGAGCGTCGAGTTCGCTGTCGTCGGAAGAAGGCGGCGAATCCAGCTCCGGGCACAATCATCGAACTATGCACATAAGGTAAAAGAGCGTATGCATGATCGATTCCGCGACTTCGTGATGACCGATCAATATTAATGTTCCTATTAAAATTAATTCGCAAACCTATCAGGCGCTCGTTGATGAATAAATCGCCGACACCGAACACGCTGAGCGTCCACGTGCCGTATTCGAGTCTGGGTCAATCGCTGCCCAATCTGACGCTGGCCACGTCACCGCAGACCTCCACTGTGTCGCCAACGCCACCGAACTCGCTACTGATTGTACCGCAGATGACCAAGAGCAAGGACACTCTACTTTCACCAGGACACCGAGGTAGCAATTACCGACGCAAATCTCTCTGCCTATGTTTGTCGCGTTCTTCCAAGGCCAAAGCCTTTCAATGGACTCCCTGTCACACAACGTAGTCACGCACGCAGATTAGATCATAAATGCACGCAGATTACATCATAACATATAAATTACTATTACAAGTACGAATGGCCAAGCGCTCCTCTATTTCAAAACTGTTTTAATGCCATTTGCTTGTTAGAAATAGCGGAATTGTCGTCCAGGGCGCAGATACGAGAGAAACATAACATCAAGGTTGTACCGTAGCTTAGTGTAGATTTTATTAAAAATAAAATATTGATACACATGATAGCTTAATAGAATTATTCTAAATGCAATTATGCTGACGCTCGAGAACTTCAAACAAATATTAATAAAATTAGTATTTTATTTACTTGAAGAGAAGAATATGAAAAGATCTCTGCAAGAATTTTGCTTAGTATATATTATATTTATTTTCACAAATCAAACCTAATTCATCTCCTTGTACTTTTTATTATTGTCTAATTCATCTCATTTAAATCCACGAAAAATTTTATCATAAACAAGAAGAATGCAATACACATATTTATTAATCCTTTGTTGATGATTCTATTTTGGATTATTCCTTTTTACTTTACAAACTGCTTGCTCGAATTTTATTAAACTTGTCTTATGGAATAATTTTTGATAATGCTGTATTCGAATCTCAGATTAAAAATAAAAAATTCATAATGGATTCAATATGAAGGACATAATTAAAAAAAAAAATAATTTGATTATCATGAAACTTAGTTTTAGAAAATTTTTAATAGCAAAATATGTGTGTGTGTGTGTGTGTGTGTGTGTGTGTGTGTGTGTGTGTGTGTGTGTGCATACATCCATAGTTTCCAATTTCGCTTTGTTTGAATGAAACTCATTAATGTCACACAGACAGTACTGATTTCCAAACTGACTTTTAAATTCTAATTATAAATCCTGTAATAAAGTCTCCTTCATGGAAATTACTATAATCTTTGAAATTCAACATTTTCAGCTTTTATGAAAAAAAAACTGAAAATTTCGAAAAAAAAACACTGAAAATTGAATGTTTTTTCAGTTCCTTTTTTATAAGAACGGATCAACGCATTTAAACTCCGCGATATCAAGAACTCCTAAGACCCAACTGTTTTAAGATAATCAGATTTTTTTAAATTTGAAATTTAGAATTCTAAAGCCAGAATCGAATTTAATGACTCCGAAAATATTAAGAACATAAGTTATTTTGTTTGAAATCTCCGGTTTCTCCCTCTGAAAAAATTAACCGAATATTTTCTTTCTCTCTCTTTCTTTCTCACGTATTGATGATGTGTGTCACCAGGTATATCCTATCCACCACCGTCACCGCCGCGAGGTGCTCTCAGACGAGGATTCGCGTTACCACAATCTCGGAATCCGCCTTTGATGAAAACGAGGCATGTAAATGCATCCTTGACACAATCAGCACAAGTAACTATGGGCAGTTCCGACACCGAAGTTATCGAAGAAAGACGGAGAAGGATAGATCCTTCGCAGAGAATACCATCGACGAGTATTGTCGAGGAAAAGGTATAAATTTTATAATTCTAAGAAAACTAAAATTTTTATTATAATGGAGAGTTCAGGACATTTTTGTAAAATAATTTGACATTGTAATTGTTAATTTCGTATAATTTATATTATTAAAATAACTTTTCTATAATTGATTAAAAATTTGTTACAATTTAAATCAAATGCTATGTGCTAAAGATTATAGTGATGATACGCTAAATGTTGTCGAAATTGTAGAAAATGATGACAATAAATGATAAGGAATGTTGAAATTCCATATAAAATTTGTATATCAAATAAGCAGTGATAGAATCTATTCATCAATCTAGGATTAATGTAAATGGTTCACGAATCGGCGTTTTGTAAATCCAAGATCATTATTAATCGCGCGCGTAAAAGTTCTTATAAAAATTAAATAATAGATTAATAATAAGAGAATAATTAAAGATTCATAGAATTGTCAAATAAAAATGTAGAAAAAAAAACGAGATTCGTTAAATTTATTAATTTCATGAAATTCTTAGTTTAATATTATTTATTAACTCCAGATTTTTCATTGTGCTTGAATTTAATATTTTTTTGGAACGTTCGACAATAACAGATCGCTATTATTGCTCATAGAAATGACCTGCGAATTGACCTGAAAGAAGAATTTTCCAAACATTTGGTGTGGACCACATCGTCGACGTGGATGTACGTGATATGTAAAGGCTCGACGTGATATGTAATGTTCGACGTGAAATATAATGTTCGACGTGAAATGTAATGTTCGACGTGGATGTACGTGATATGTAATGCTCAACGAGATGCATTCTTCTCTCTATGTGTGAGTACTGCACACAGAAAATTCGAGGAGCATTGATCTTCGAGGATTGATTGTCTCGCACTCTTTGGAATCCTACAAAACGAGTCAATCAATACATTACAATCGGTAAGACGTCATACCATGTCGATACGTCGTACCAATTAGTATCAATAAGAGAGAAAATGTTCATTATTGTTTCTGAATTTCAGATTGGGGCCATTCGAAATCAACGTGTGAAATTTGTACCATTACCATATCGCTACTTTTATCTCGTTATCTTCTTGTAATTCGTAGATGTCTCTTTGTAATAATTAAACTAAGTGGGTTATCTATGATTAATATCGCATCGTGGCGTTATCGGTTACGTGCAATATTAAATACAGATTTCGACTTAGACTTTTAAGCGATGAACAGAAAGGCCTACTTAGAGTAACTACATTAAGATTTCATAGTGAATGTAGGGCCGCAGTTAGCGTATAATACGCCTTTTTAAAGAAGTTTATTTAGGCGCCTTACGATAGAACAAAAATCTTTGAAGAATCGAAGAAAATTGAAAACTGATTTCGAGCGAGGAAACCAGGAATGTACAAGTTGGTGTCTTTCTTTCCCTTTTCCCATTGTAGGGGCACAATGCCTACCCAACGACCAAAAAAAAGGAAGAGAAGGTTTTGAGTACAATTGCCTTGTTCAGACATAACGCATTAATGAGAAATAAGAGCATACAAAGACATCGAAATCTTTAACAATTTGTAGACTTTAAATCGCTGCGTTCATTCTAAAGAAAAAAGTTTCAACTTTACGGTGTGATATGTAATCGACATCGCAATTCAGACATCGAAATGGGAATGACAGTTACTTCATCTGTTTTATTTAGCTAATCATTATTATCTAAAAATTTATTTTATTCTTTGTCCAATTATTTCAATACTTTAACCGTTTTAGATTTTAACGAGAAACGATTCAATAACTGTTGTCAACATGTAGTTAACGATCGTCAGAAATGTGCCGCAAAATGAATTGTTTTCCTAGCACATCACTCTTTAAAATTATTACTGAATACTAAAATAATAACATTACGATTCATTTACACAAAGCATTGTAGAAGCTTTAATTATAGCGAATCAGTCATTTAATCGAGAAACAAAATATAACTTTAAACAATATTTAATTCTTTTTTTTTTACATATTTTCTTTTTTACATTTTTCTTCTCTAATGTCTCTTATTTTTTTCATTTATATGGCATATTATCCTTGTACGGTGCGCAATTGGTGTACGTGTGCAATGGTCTTGGTGGATGTCATAACTTAATGAATTTAATAAGTGGGAAGTAATAAATCTCTCTAAGAAATCTTACCAAAAAAAAGATCATGGATGTAACAGATGACTGAACGGGAATTATTCATATAAGATGTAAAATAAAGTAAATAAGAAGATAAAATACGTTATATTAAGTGAGATTTTCTCGAAGATATATATGTACACCATATGTCAATAGATATGCATCACAATCAAAAGCAACAGTAATGTATGTACAGAAATTAATTGCGTCTCAAACATCAAAATGGAAATAACATTTGCTTCGTTGTTCCACTTGTTTAATATCCTCTTTGCCTAAAATTATTTCCTCATTCAATTATCTTGTTACTTCCATGAGAAAAGATTGGATAATTGTGTCGAAGTATTGTGTGTCAACATATTGTCAACGTGTCGTATGTCTGATTGAAGATTGTTAAAAGAAATGGGGCATACGGTGCGCTGTTTTCTGGTGAAACACGCTATGGCGAATAAAAGAACAAAGGATAAAAAGAGAAAAACGTAAAAAAAGGATGTTTACTTCTAAGCACAAATCTGATTCGACGGCATCTCGCTTCAAGATGAGGAAAATAAACCTCAACGATCGCGAGACTGATTTTTTTTATTCAGTTACTTGGTAAAATGTCGCTATAAATCGGATGTGTATTCAGAGTAAATAAGTACCACCTGCCTAGAGATAACATTAGATACAATAAAAACGCCTGTCTAGAGATAATATTATGTAGAAAAGGATGATAGAGAGAAAGGAAGAGATACAGAAAGAGACAGAGCAATGTGATTTTATATATGAGCACCTGCTGTTCGGTTCCTCTCGTTCCCTCGATTCGTATTGTTTGCTCTTGTAAACTTGAAGCATTAATTATCTTCCACGAGAATATGAATCATATGTATGTACAATTATATTCGAGATTAAAATATAATACATAATTTATTAATCAAGCGCGATTATTAATGTTACGACCCACTCTACAATTCGCGTTCTTATTTTAAGGGATGTTTATATTTTACTGTGTTGCACTAATACTATTGTCTTCTGTAGTTTCAGTTTCGTTTTAAATTTTAAACGCAATTATCATTGGACAAGGCTAACAAATAGTAGCAATAAATTAAATAAAAAACAAATCTCTTCTTTTTGCAAGTATAATTTAATTTATTATATTATATTCGATGAAAATATAGGCGTCCTTTGCAATTTAATGACTCATACTGATATAGTCTTAATTTAATTTCCTATGTTCTCTCACATTAGTTATAGATATTTCTTATATCAACAATTTTCTGAAACGTCTTGAAAATATATTCATCTTCAATAACACATGCACATAATATTCATTTTTATCAATCATTTTTATAATTTCTCTTTCACCTGCATAAAATGAAATTATTTATATATTACTATATATATTATTTAAGCCCATAAAAATATTCTTGTCTCATGTATAATTACAAAAAGATCAACGGGGATACGACGGAACAATATGATCGTGAATACACGTAAATATGTTGTAACAACGCTTTCTTTAGCACAAATAGACATTTCATGTATATTTTACAGACTATACTTCAACATGTATAATAAAAACATGGAAACATGTAGGCTTATCATGGCCGCCATAATGAGATACCATTAAAAACTGATTTGTTACAAAAGTTCATGTAAAAAAAAATCGCTGTGCATTATAAAATATCGAAATAACTAAAATTAATATTTAGTGCCTTGTGGATTGAGCATATAAATGCTTATATCGAACGATCAAGCAGTTAATAATATCAACAATTTCCAATTTCCTTTGAACTGGAGACAGGCCGATTAAAATTGATTAATAGCCCTTGAAAATACAATAGAATTCTTAATAACATCTTCGTAGAGTTCTTAATGGTATCTCATTAGTATTATAACCAAATGCTATAATATATCACAAAATTCGGGTATAGAGCAGAAGCAACAAAAAGCACAGAAATTAAAAGTTCTGCAATCACATGAATGGCCAAACTTTAGGACCTTATACTTAAAAATGGCTCAAAATAAAAAATCGTTGCTTAGTTTTCTGCATACTTTTGTCATTATACCCAAATTCTAACACTCTGCATAAATAAATAATACAATATAACAATTGCTAATTAAGACATACATAATAATGTATATCATAACTGGAAGTGACATTAATAGTATGTATATATATATATATACCCTGGTGAAATTTTTCTTAGAATTCTTTATATCATTTTTCAGTATTTCTATATAATTTTTAGAATTTCTATGTATAATTTTATAACTTTTTAAATTTCTCGAATTTTTTATAATATGAATACTTTTCAAAAGTGTTGAAACAGTTCTACATATTTTCTAAAATTCTTTATGTATGAATTTGAGGATTGTTTTAAGAATTTTTAAATTTTGCATTCTATAATTTCCTAAGAAAACTTATAAAATCTGAAAAAGTATGTTTTCATAAATTTGAAATATGAAAAATTCTTAAAAATATGAGCTATCAGAATTTTTTCATCAGGGTATTTATGTAAAATATTGGAAAATGATACCTTGATCCTGTGTATAATATCATGTCTAATGTTGTTATACGAACAGACACAATCTCTACACTAATATTATACATCGGCTTTCGAGCAGTTTTGCATCATGCAATAAATACTTCTATGACACAGCTTGACGAAAATCATCGCCATTTCATTTAATATTAACACAATTCCGATTTACGGGAATAACTTTCTAAGTCCAAGGTCCGAAAGGGCGACAACGGTGCGTCTCAACATGTTGCAACTGACGGAACAACGACGGGTAATAGTAGACCATTGGTGCTTCCTGTTGTCACCATAACGAGACGACGATGATGATGATGACGATGACGATGATGATGATGACGATGACGATGATGATGATGATGATGATGATGATGATGACGACGATGACGATGACGATGACGATGACGATGACGATGACGATGACGATGATGAAGATGATGAGGATGATGACGATGAGGATGACGATGACGGTGACGATGACGATGACGACTCATCCTGAATCGACAATGGTAGTAGGGTCTGTATGTCTGATGTCAAGCAAGATTTAGCCGTGTGATCGAGATAACAGTTACCAACAAACAGAACCGTTCGTCCTATGAGGATGAAATTCACCCGGCATAATTCCTAAAACGAAAAAACTCCGGAATATCATCACAAATATTTTTAGCATTTTTCTTGCTCAGTATTAATAATATTATTAATATCTATAACTTTAGCTTATTGAAAATAAAAATATAACAATATTGAGAATATTTTTTTAAATAATCATCACTCACTTGGAAACTGCACGGCGATGGTAAATCCCAGTTACATGGACGACGATCTGAAATAGAAATCCGTCAGCAATCAGTAGTCATATCTTGACATGTTCTAGCATCGCTGCGATCATCAGCTAAAGCATCAAGAATATCCAGTAAGAGCTCGCGACTTAATTCTCTCAATTTTGGCAGCCTGGCAACCTAAATAAAAGCGATACTTCGTATACATGTCTATATATATTACGGATGTTAATATCGAACATACGTGTACAGGATCTGATCAGTTCTTTACCTCGCTAAAGTGATGAACTATCAGATTGAGGGCATACTTTTTCATATCGATATTTTGCGTCCTCTCAGCTGCCTCTAAAACTGGTATAACATTCTCAAAAGTAACGTTCATTTCGAGATTTTGTTTGCAAAACACCTTAAGTCGATTATTCGTGAAACTGTAATATTCCGATGCAGCAAACAGATATAGAGAATCCTCAGGAGGCATCGAAACATTCGCATAATAAATATACTTCAGTAAAGAGTAGAATGAATCGTACGACGGTATCGTCTCCCCAATTTGTACCTACATAAAAGTTTTATACTATTTTATAATTGTACATGTGAAATATTGCATTAAAATGGACGACGATATTATCTCGCCTTCTCTCGTTTAGCGAGAGATTCGTTAGTAATGTATTTTTTTTTTATAAATTACTTACGTTTGCCGTATTATTTCCTGGTGTGGATCGAAATAGTCCTTCAAAGTAGCCACATCGTGCCGCGAGGATAGCCTTATGCGCCGGTATCGATCTACCGTTCAACTCCAATGTGATATCACAAAATTCCTGACCGAAACTCTTTAAAAATGCTTCCATGTCTTGCTCCAGGTTAGTTCCTAACAAGTAAATTTCATAAGAGACCACTCTATGATAAACGTGTATCGTTGATACCTACCAGTGACAGATTCGTACTTCGTAATAGTTTTAGTTTGCGGCATCAGCCGTCGCCTGATAATCTCCACCATCAACGGCTGATCCAAAGTCTCGAACTCCCGACTCATCACGATTAGATTGTAATTATTTTCCTTCACGACGAAGCTGAGGCAAAAGTCCTTTATAAAGTATAATTTCAAGTGTACGGCATTGCATAACGCCTCCAAGACGTTCGTGTGGCTTATGGTTGCTTCGAGATAATTAACACACAACTGTTCTAAGCGTTTCATATGGAACTGCTCGGCAAGGCGATAGACGTCTATCATAAGAAGTACGATGCGATTGCTCTGCGGGTCCTCAATTTTGTCATCTAGTCTTTTAGTAGGATCGATACGATCTGTATAAATATAGTTCAGCACCATTTTGAAAGCTTCCGGTACAGCGTCTTTTAATTTCACCTGCAACATAATAGCCAAATTTATAAAATCAAAGAAGAATATATACAAATAGATGTTTGTAATAAATGTCTATTCTTTTTAGCTGAACTTCTTGCATCATTCATCTTTCCTCTTTTTCTCTCCATGTTTTATAGAAAAAAAGAGGAAAAATAAACGTAAAAAGAGTTTAGCTGAAAAAAACAGACCTATATTTTTTCAATTATATTTTTTTTTATCTTTCATAAACTTAAGTAAAATAGAATTGCATATAATTTTGTATTTTTATGTTCTTGCTAAATTGTTTACCTCCAGTAGCGAGGATTCGTTAGTGGGCACATCAATAAGTTTTTGCTTATCTCGTTTTTTGCGCGCTTGTCGAATGAGCGTCCGAAGAAATTGCGAGCGCGCTGCCACCATGGCTATATGCGCCGGTATCTTGGTCTCCAGCTCGCCCACTATGAATTCTACATCACAAAAGAGGCTCAAATTCAGCAGCCTGCCGAAATCATCGTGTAATGTACATTTGGGATAAGACGAAAACTGGAAGCGGTACATCTCTGCAGAGCGTATGTTATTGTCCACGGTTCCCCCAAAAATAAACATCGCATCTCCGATAACGGCAGCGGCATGGAAAAGTCGACCGGATGGTACCTGTGTGCATGCATTATTATAAAAATAAAAAATATTTATAATCTCTTGTAACATGTGGAAAAAAACATTAGCAAATATACTAAGATGGATCCAGATTAAACAGAAAACACTAACAAATCAGCAATTTATTTTGACGAATGTGAATAGCACTGCAAGTATAAATATGTGCAAATTTGCATTAACAAATATGTTCTATCTATTAGCAATTTATAAAAAGAAAAGCTTGTTATACTCGTTTCGGTTATTATTCGTCTTTACTTTGGCTTGAATTCATCTTTGTAAGTCATCTTACCTGACTGTCTGTGGACGGTAAAATAACGTTCCACGTTTGCGTATCAAGATCGTAACAATGGAGATCGTTGGACAGAGCCGAGTCAGCTGTACCACCAAAAACATAAAGATGACGATCGAAACTGACCATCGTGTGACCATATCGTCTTGCGGGCGCTGGTGGTGCGCCACGCAATATGTGTTCCGTCGATATGCGCATCCACCTAGAGAAGATAAATTTATGATAGACGGAACATGACTCAAGTCTACGAATTACGATGACTACACGTTACAACGGAATTTACCGTTTCTCCTTAAAATGAAACTGGAAGAGACTATTAGTTGTCCTAGCTCCGCTCTGTCCGCTGAAAACGAACATTGATTCTCGAGCTACTGTGACGGGGAAATTGCAACATGTCGGTGGACGTTCACCGACTTGAACGACCTCCTCCCACGTTTTAATTTCGCCAGGCTGGTGACAAACATCGAAGAGTGAAATTAAAACTGCTTTACAAGACTTATACATATAACCTAACACCTATTTCCACCAGTATATAATTAACTTTAATTTAGATTCAACTTGCTTTTTATCTTTTTCTAATTTTTAGAATTAGAAAAAATAAAGATTAAGTTGAATTAAAATCAAAATTAGTCTACATTGATGAAATAGGCATTAATATCATGCATTTATTATACATATATATTTTGGAAATATTTATAAAACGCATCTCCTACCAATAACGATATTGTCCACATATCATTCAATCTAGCATTGCCATCGTAGCCCGCAAATATCCATAATTTGTTATCATATACAGCGGCACCATGAGCAGACCTAGGTACTGGGGCCCTATAAATACATTATAGTTTGGTAAATCTAATAAAAATATCAGAAAACAATGCTAAAATATTAGACATCACATGAGGAAGAGTTTTTGCAATACAAGTAATGCTTACTTTCCATCAAATCTCCATGGTGTCCAATGACCAGTCAGAAAGCAATACTCGAACAGATCATTCTTATTACTAAGATTGGAATTGGAGTGTATATCCCCAGTATAACCACCGAATACAAACATTGATGATCCATGGATAACTGCAGAGTGGTGGTAGCGTGGTGCAGGTAATATGCCAGTAGCTAACGCTCTGCCCCAAGATTTCTCTTTCACGTCGAAGCGCAATACGTCATTTAGCATCCTCTTACCGTTGTCGCCACCAAAAACGTAAATATCATCGTTGTATGCCACCATAGTATGTTTACTGCGTCTGCAAGACAGAACAAAAGCAATCAATCAAGTTGTACTGTCAATAGCTATTTTGTCAAATCTATCTCTAGAATGCTGAACAAAATTTATTTGAATATAATGAAGATAGATATAAATCCTTTTTCTTTCTCTCTTTGTCATGATATTCTATCAAACTGTATTAACAGTAGAGAGATGGAAGATGCTTTCCAGCAAGATTGAGACATAGATAATACAACATAGTGAATCTTATAAATCTGTTTTTTACTTAATTAATACATGTTTGAAACTTAAAGTAAATAGATATATGTTTAATATTTGGCAAAAGAAAAAAAATATTCTGATGCAGTTTAGTGCAGGAGTAAAATCAGACTCATTATATCTTTGTTGTTTGCCAATATTAAACACAGATAAAATAATCATATATTATACAGTGTAACACTGTGATCATTTCACCTTTGTTTAATTAACATTAGCAAACAATAAAGATGTGATGATTCAGACGTGGAGATTAGTATGTGGAACGTTAGGACTATGTATGAGGTGAGGAAGATACATAGTACTATTAAGGAAATGAGAAGAATGAAAGTAGATATAATGGATATTAGTGAAATGAGATGACCAGGTACAGGGGAGTGCCAAATGGAGGAACACACCGTCTTCTACACAGGAAATGAGGACAACATCAACAAGGAATTGGTATAATAAACAGAAACATGAAACCAGCAGTTATTACTTATATTCCTTGCTCAGACAGAATAATAATGTTAAAATTGAGAGGACACCCATTTAACATTAATATAATATAAGTTTATGCTTCAACCAGTGACAAAGAAGAGAAAGAATCGAATAATTTTACGAGCAGATTAAAGAGACCCTGTAACATATCAACAGACATGAAATCACCCTTATTATGGGTGATTTCAACGCAAAGGTTGAACAAAACATTAACACCAGATTATAGGGAGGTTCTCTTGGCAAATGATCAGACCATAGAGAGAAAGTAAGTAAACATACGTATCTGAGCTGTAATTAGAATGAGCAGTAGGACCACTCTCAAGAGATAAAGTGCTGTATCGAAAGAGTCAGGGCAATCTTCATTAAGATGAAGCCATTGTTGTGTTCCAAGGATCTTAGTTTACAACTGAAAAAGAGGATTGTACAATGTTACATTTTCTCCACACTCCTATATGAAGTCGAGGCATGGTCCATGACCAAAGCTAGCAAAAAAAAAAAATCACTGCGTTTGAAATGTGGATATACAGACGTATTTTAAAGATCCTTTGGATTCACCGGATAACCAATCAAGTGGTCTGTAGGAGGTAGGGTCTGTAGGATAACCGAAGATGTTATTAACAGTTAAAGAGAGAAAACTAAAATATCTGACCATATCATGAGGAACAACAAATATCGAATGCTACAAGAACATCATATAAGGAAAGGTAGAAGGAAGAGGTCCTGGCAGAAAATATATATCCTGGTTGGTCAATCTGAGGAAGTGGTTTGGACTGAGCTCAACGGAACTCTGCAAGATGGCAGTGAATAAGATTAAAATAGCTATGATGATAGCCAACATTCGGAACGAGTAGGCATGTGAAGAAGAAGATTCACTGTGTTACACTGCATCTATGTCTCTTGCTGAAAAGCATCCGGGAGTATGCAGGAAGCAGCAAACGAAGAAACTCGTTCAAACAAGTGCATCCTAGCCGGCTGCCTACCTGGCACCGACGAACTCGGCGCACTCCGGCATGCGTTGCCATCGATGCACCGTCTCGAATGGGCCGAAATTCAGGGTCATTGCATCCGCGCACTCGGCGATTATCGGTGTTGTCGCCACGTTGTCCATTTTCGCACGGTCGTGGACGCGATGTCTCATTCAACAGCGGAGGAAACGGACCTTAACCTATGATGCTCCTTCGCGTCGGAGTATTAACCCTCGCGCGCGAAAAGAATGAGAGCTGCTTCGTCTGCGAACGGCCCGATGACTTGACGCCACTTGAGGCGCACCGAGACAGACGGCGAACGCCGTCCGGTCTTAAGCCATCGCACGGAACTTGGTGCGCGAGATCGTTTCGCTTTTCCGGCACACAACGTCAAAAATATGTATGCCGCTGTGTCGGCCGTGTATGCGTAGATCGGCGGAATCAATAACCGACGTCCCTCTCTGTCATTCCATCAGTTTGTCCCTTTCCTTTGCACGACACTTTCGCCACCGCACACCGTGACGTAAAAAATATCCCCCCCCCTCCTGCCGCCTGCGCCAAGCTCGCCACCGCGCACGTCGGCATCAATGAAAATTTGCATATAGCTACGTGAATTACATGTATATTATAGCTACGAGAGATCATTCAGAGATCGGGCTGTGCATCTGGATACGAAATCTTGGATTTTTCTCTCTATAAAAAAAGAATTATAAATAAAGTTGATAACTAACAAGTATTTTTATAACATCATTCTACTTCATCGAGTTTTATAAATTACAATTATAATATATCTCTTTAATTACACAGTATGACAAAAAATCGATTTTTCCTCCCTGATAAAAAAATCAGAGATTTTGAAAGTAGATGTAAAAAAAATACTCGTGTTTCGACGTTTTGTCAGATCAAGTTAACGTTTTTTAAGTATCATCAAATGTCTTTTTATAATACTGTACAGCACAGATTTCCTCCCATAAAAAATTCAAAGAGATTCTGAAAGTGGACGTTAAGCATATCCGTGTCTCAGTATTGACTTCGACATTGTCGCGATCTAAACAAAGCGACGTAAACAAGCAGCAATCACAATCCAGCTCATTCCATGTTTTTGCTCACTTCAAACAGTCGCGACCGCGAATTTAGTTGATAAAATTTCAAACTGTACATTTAAAACAAAATTGAAAATGAAGGAAAACGTCGAGACACGAGTATTTTTTTTACATCTACTTTCAGAATCTCTTTGATTTTTTCACGAGAGGGAATGTGTGTTGTACTGTGTTATAAGCTTTAGGATAATATATATTATTTGCAGATGCTGTATAATAGTAAAAAAAGTAAACAATTAGATTTCTTTTCTGACAATTATTTATGATTCTTTCTTGACAACAAAGTCGTTCGTAATTCTTTTGCTTACAGTTACTTTATATAGAACAAAGATATCAGAATAAGATATAAATATTTTGATTAAGATATAATAATTTTAGATAAATATTTTATAAAAATCGTAACACAAATTGCTTACCATATCTAAATAATGAATCTTGGAGAGAAAACAGATATTACAAATTTTACAACTTTGAATAAATCGAGAATATATTTCGTATACAATGTGCGCAACTACAAGAATTCTTGCGTGCGGTAAAAGACGTACAGTAAACATGATTAACAAATGTAAAATTTATAGCATAAAAAATGTTTATTAAAAATTGTTTCTTCTCTGTCTATATTATATATGTGTTCATTTTAGAATAATTCTTTAAACTTCTCTCTCTCGAAGACTCGAAGAAAAGGAATGGGGAAGATCGGCAGATTATGCTTAATTATATTAACAGATTGAACATTAATTATAAATGACAAAAGTATAGAGCGGCTGCGTAAAAAAAAAGGAACGGTAATGTAAAAGTACGTGAGCGATATAATGTTATATAATAATGCGCCTTCGTGTATGTGCTATAAATAGTTGACAAAAACAAAATTTGAGTGATAACAAACATTATCTCTACTTTTCTTTTTTTTTTTTTAAGTGCGATTATTTTAAGGAAGATATATAAGCAATCGAGGAATATGTTCGCACAATGTCATTTGTATAGGCTGAATATGTACAATTATTTTTCGAGAAACCAAGTTCTCACATCTAAGTATGTGGCAGTGAAGTACTCAAAGCTATCGCGTGTTGCATAAAATACTTCAACAAAAGGATCTCTTTCATCGATATATATACTCTTATGCGATTACATACATATACTTTTTTGGAAAAGTGGGAGAGGGACACATCATTTTCGTAGCACACGTATCACAATCGCTTCAACTAAAAACTCTTGATCTAGTCCTTTGTAAGGATATCTTTCTATACTCGCCCAACGCCGAGAACTCGCTATTAAGGATGACTACAAGGATGACTACTACGAGTCTATCAAAATTTTTGTATAGGACACTTTTTTATATAGATATCCAGTTTTGCAACATTGGTCTATGCCTATATCTGTTTTGCAATGTAAATTTTACGTAAATATTATATAAACTATAGTTTTGAATACTAAACTTCTTATTAAACTTATTATTAAACAATTTAAAAATTTAAAAAATATGTATTTGTTCATATTTTGATATGTATTATATATCAAAGCATGAACAAATACATTTTTTTATTAATATATTATATATCAATAAAATAAATTTAGTTTGATGCATTATTTAAGATATTTTATCCTTTCAAAGCATGAACAAATATATTTTTTATTAATATATTATATATCAATAAAATAAATTTAGTTTGATGCATTATTTAAGATATTTTATCCTTTCAAAGCATGAACAAATATATTTTTTATTAATATATTATATATCAATAAAATAAATTTAGTTTAATATATTATTTAAGATATTTTATCCTTTCTAATCTTTTTGCAATGAATGATAACCATTTGCAAAATTGTCCTGTGTGCTGTTAAATATGTGAATCAAACCGTGATCATTAATAAATCATCGATATGTACCTTCAAATCATCGTAATGTTCGCGAGGCCCTTGTCATCTAAGTATTAAAAAATAAGTCTAAGAATATCGTACAGTAAACTAGAATTCAATACATTTTCATTGCTCCGCATTGCATCTGCATCGTATTTGGATGTACTAAGTTCTTCTTTCCGAATTTTATGTGAAATGTTATGCGTCGTCTACAATGAAGAACAGTAGAAATGATGGAAATTTATTTCGCTTGCAGACTTACTCTACATCCTATTGCATCCCCATCTACAAATGGTTGAGTGATCAATATCGAATTAACGTCAATCGACGTTGAATTAACATCGATTTAACGTTGAATTAACATCGATTTGACGTTGATTGATTGTTGTTTAGTGTTGATTGATCAATCATTTCTGGCTGGGCTGGAAAACCAGCTTACTCCTGACATGTCTACAGCCTTTACTGCTACTATTCATCGTAGACGATGCAATACAGTGACTACGGTCATCGACGAGGTACTAGACCAAAGGATCAATCAGGTACACTGCGCAGATTCGCAATCTTATACAGCAGTTCTCAATCATCGCGAAAGGGCTAGTATACAGAAAATCCAAGCTCAATCGCTGTTAATAAATACCAGACGAAAGCGAGACTAGATGAAGCACGTGTTACAATTTGTCATAATTATTACAATTCAAATACCGAATGCAAAAGTTCTTATTCAATTGGTAATACTGCATATGTTAAACATTTAACATCAAATGTACTTCTTTTCTTTTAGAAATCATTTTTTAAAATAAGTTAAATTGAACCTTCTTATCATTAAGAAAGCTAATGGTTATAATATAAAAATCATATTTCACTCTTCCAATACAAACAAACAACAATTGTAATGATTAACAATTTAATATACCATTCTCTTTTAGTAATTGAAAAGAATTTGGAATTTACAAATACAACTAGTAGAAACTCGCAAATTCGTCTAATTGATGAATACACCGCGGATCCCTATAAGAAAAATTTGTACCACAATATAGAAAATTCAACATATATGCTATACAGTTCCTTCATAGGAGGAACATAAATGAAATGAATTTTTGTACAATGTAACACGATATTATATAAATAGTAAATTGGAAGTGCTATAACGCCAGCCATGGATGATGACGAATCGATTCACGACTTCGGTCTCCGTAATCATACGAAACCTCTACACCAATCGGTATATCCTCCTTCGCCGTAAGTACCAGATGCGGTATTGAATTGACCTCGACGATTCGCGCAATTAAATTACCGGTTCTAGAATGGTTCACCAACCTGCCAAGTTTATCAGTCTCCGCCGTTGCATCAACACTAAAAATCGATATGAATCAGCATGTATATTATACTCTTTTTTTTATTATTTGTCTCGATCAAAATTATTATAGGATTCCACATAGAGAATGATTATTCTATCAAGATCCAGAATTATCTTACCAATACTGTTGATTACGATGTTGAAAATAATACATATAGCATCCGGTATTTTGATCTTGTGCGTACAACTCCTCACGCTCCTTTGCCTCCCCCTGATTGATCAGCTCGCCGATATATTCCACCACAAATTCGCCTTTGGCAAATTCTCGTGTCGCTACGACACCGCGACCTTTACCCGGAAAGTTTTTTATCTGTAATAAGAAATAGATTGCCATAATTTGTTTCAGTTATTTTAAAAGTATACTAATGTTCCTATCTTGATTATATAGAAGTATTTACCTCTAAACCATCTTCCACTTGGCAAATAACTTTATTTTCTAGATCACGTTGTTTCTCTTCTAATACAACCTTCTTGCTCTTTCTTACACTACGACGTACTGGAAAATAGTCGGTAATCGAATGATTTGTTTCACCGTTCACCGGCTTTGACAAACGATGATTGACAGACTGACAGCAGGTTCCTTTTTTACGTCCACGTTGAGCTGGTTTTTTCATAACTTGTAGTGGACTAAGTAATGTAATCACAGGTTGTTTTATATTGGTAGTAATTGTAGCTCCTTCATCTAAATCCTCTGTTGGCATTTTTATTCTATGTGGCGTAGAAGGCGTACGAACTGGAACAGCCACTGGTGTCTCTAAAAAAATCAATATTTTTATATATCATAAATTAAATTGAAAAGAAAAACTTATTATAAACAAAATTGTGATTATATACCATCGGTTTTAAATTGTTCTACATAAGTAATTTCCTCCTTCTCCTTTCTACAAGGTGAAACAGTTTTTGCATTATCAAAAAGATAATGGGTAAGCAGATTTTTGTCTGTTATAACTTCGTTATTAGAATCCTGTAAATGAAATAACATGCATGAAAAACATTGCAGTACATATAATTAGAAATATATTTTGAAATTTATTTTTTTATTCATGAAAATTAATAAAAAAACAAAAATATGTTTATAACATATTATAAATTTTAACCCAAGATACTTACTTGACTATGAGCTTTATGTTTAGAAGATTTACATGTTTCTAATATGGATTGCTTCTTGACTATATCAAATTTATTTGTTATTTGTTTGGTAATATTCAGCTTATTTTCATTTTTCACTAATAAACATGTATCATTACTTGTTAAAATCTTTCCTGTATTTTTTTCTGTGTCATTTTTCCGTTTTCCTGTATTAACAATAACATTTAAGTCTTTGAGTTTGATAAAATATAATATTAAGTATTTTATTATTAATCAACATTATATGTACATATAAAAAATATTAAACAAAAATTAGAAGATAAGAAATAAATATTACTTATTGTGTTAACATAAATAATAATATTGACAAAATTTTAAATAAAATTTATAATTTTCAAGAAATTATTGTTTAAGGTTGTTTGGACATTAGAAGACGAAAAAAAAAGAATAACGATTCGACGAGTAAAATCGATCTGAAACTTATAGAGCGGCTATAAAGCTATATAATTCAAAATTCGCGAGACATCAAGAAAAGAACATGCAGAAGAATATAAAGAAAATCACGGTTGAATCTCACTGCTTCACGCGGAATCGACGTACAGAGACTGACATCCTAATTATCGTACTCCATGTTAGTTTAGAGTTTCTAAACCCAATGTTCTAGCTCAGTAAGCGGAGTTCCGCGTGTCGCGAGAGTGACGAGAAGAACCGTCATCGTCTGTACATTAGCATCACGACAAGAATTTCGATCATCGTATCGCGATATTAACAAATTGCAGGATTCAACGCATCAAAATCGACGATAAACGTCGCGCGCCGAGACACAAGGGAGCGGGACGATCGCGGGCGGACGGGAGGGTCACGAAAGAGCAGCCGAGCAGCGGAGGAGAAAGGGTAGCCAGAACGCGTCTCTGCGACAGCGTTCAAGATGGAGCGAGGGAGGAAGAGAGACCCACGGAAAACATAACCCCTACCGCGCGGCCGGTGCGGAATGCTTGAGTGAGAGCGTCGTCGAGTAAAGTGTTCTTACCTTTCACGGTATCGACGGCGCGATTTCCCACGCGGTGAGACAACGCGCGGGTCGTCCTAGGCATGACGAGCCACAAAGCGAGCAACGAAGTATTGAAATGTAACCGACTGCGATGACCAGTTTGCGTACTCGCAATGACGGGGGCGATGAGGCGACGCGACGCGTTTCGAGACGTTCCCTCGTCTCGTCGGCGTCGCGTCGTTTCACGAGCGATACAGACCACCCTGCACAGAAGTAAACACCCGCGAACGCGGTTTACAATCCTCTACGGGTGTGGATACGACAAGCGATACCGCAAACAGCGCTGACCGAGCGACATGCCGCCATGTTGCGCCTGATACGTTATACACAGTGACCGCGTCACGGCGGTTAACGACGTTCAATAGGAGAGCGCGCTTTCTGGGATTCTCGACCAGAGACTACTAGAGACAAAAAACATCCCTAAAAAACAATGCTTCTTATTGGACGTCGGAAGCGAATACCAAAGATATGGTCACGCGATGCTGCAAACGTTCTGAAGCGTTCGTTTTTTAATTGGTCAGTTTGTAAAATTCTTTCTTCTAATTGGTCCATTAAGTGCTTCGAAGTATTTGTAGCGAGATTTTGACCACAGCTCAAATATAACGCAAATTTTAAATTTCTGACGTTGAAGCGTTATGATACCGAGGCTGCATTTCATTTACACGCCCAACGCTCGCGTGCATCGTTTGTTCTTATTTAACATTTGATAAACGACAAGAATGAAATGATTTCATTACGAGATACTATTAAAGACTATCAATCTTGGACAAATTTTCGGCGGTATAAAAAGACCTCAAGGGTAATTAAAAAATGCTAATATTATCGATAATTGATATAAATTTGCATTAACATAAATATTTGGTTCATACATTATTAAATTCATGATTTTTTATTACATAAATGTTCTGTAAATAAATATGTATACTTATAAAACTATAATATTCTATATATTGTAGAAAAATTACAATTTTTTATCTACAGTTATCATCTCTGTTGATAATCAAACTTTGATGATAACACTGAAATCACAATTTAAAAAAAAATCGAGTATTATTGAATTCTAAATGCATAGATACGTACACTAAACTAATAAATCATAAAATTAGTACAATATTTTCAGTTTTTAACTCTTAATTATTTCAATATTCACAAGGACGCCAATTCCCGTAAGGATATCGGTCTTTAACAGTATCTCGTCGGTGATTCCACAAACATCGTGAGCGTTAAGTGGAACACAACCCGAAAAATAATATTCTTATTGTTTATATTACATCGCCTGAAAAAGACGTTTCCATACATATACCGATTACTGTGAAAAATATTACTGCAGTGAGAAATGACAATAGAATCGATGTAGAATCGACATCGAATTATGCCTAGTTCAGACTGGATGCAGTAAGCATCAAACAGCAGAGCAACAACCAACCAATAAGGCAATATCTTTTACGCCATTGTAAATATCGTCTCGCTGATTGGTGTTCTGCTGCTTGACGATTGCTGCATCCAGTCTGAATTAGGCATTAGATGATTTTGACGTCGAATCGACATCGATTTGATAATATTATATCTACATACATGGCGGTCACAGAAAGGTTGTAACACCTTTTGTTCGATGAATTTTGGAATTTTGCAGCTTGCTCACCAAATGATTGGTACTTATTCATGGATCCACAAATAAAAACCAATCGCTCAGTGAATAGGCTGCATTCCGAAAG
>NW_017304406.1:369102-369408 GCF_001594115.1 Trachymyrmex septentrionalis | reverse complement strand
ACACTATTTTATTCAGAAAAAACTTGAAAATACACAAAAAGTTTTTTGTACGTCGCTTGAGGGATCCTTTCTGAGTTTTATTACTCAATATAACTTCATGTCAATCAATAAATGTTTCAAAACATTAATTCATAGCATCAAGTGGACTCAAAAAATAATATAATAAGTATAAGTAAATTAAACCGAGATTGAAGTTAATCTTCAATGATAAAAATGTGATTGAAAAAAAGACAGCTATATGAGAGACACGAATAAGTTTTGCTTATGAAAAAATTTCATGTAAGTAATATATATATATATATATGT
>NW_017304406.1:359739-369087 GCF_001594115.1 Trachymyrmex septentrionalis | reverse complement strand
ATATATATATATATATAATATATATATGTATGGTCAAAACATTGTTTGTTATTTATTAAAAGTTGTTAACAGTATAAGCACAGTTTAAACAGTAATAAATAATGAATCCTCGCATAGCGAATTATCGCGACAGGCGGGGTGGCGGCGGAATGAAATTACCGCCCGACGAAGGATAGTTGAGAAGCGCGCCGCGGCGCGGCGCCATTGGTCACGCTTAGCGCGGATCGATCGCCGCGCTTGCGAATCGTTATTATTTTTTAGACGGATTTATCGGCGATGCGTCGCGGGGAACAATGTACGCGGGTCGTATCGCTCGGCAACGTGGACATAAATGTCGCATGATGCTCGATAGAGCGGAATTCGCGGTTGAACGGCGTCCAACGGCGTCCGCGCGCCAAATTTGGCCAATATAGCTTCTTTTCTTTTTAGCGCGAATACTTTAAATCGCCTAACGATCAGCGCCGCACGCAGCAGCGGTGTTGCCAAGCGTACGTCCGCCGTCGCCGTGCCCCGCAAAATCAACCATGGACATGCGAATAAATGATACGCGATATCATGATTGAAACAGCTCGATCGATAACGTAGGTCTGATGTTTCCAAGGATAATACAGAGCACTGACATTATCAACTGCTCTTAATTATTCGGTATAAATCTGAACGTTTAGCTCATAAACCGACATTTTTTCACAATTTGCTATAATTTGAATGTTTTTTACATATTTATGTACACTTGTAATGTAAAAATTCTATATATTTTTGTAAAATTATTGTTCTGTAGTTAACGTTTCTTGCTTTGACCGTAGTATTTTCCAAGAGGGCATGACTGTGCACGAAATTTGCAAATCAGAGGAATTTTCTGACGACCTGCGACCTTTAGTAGCGTCTCGTCATTGGGAATACAGCAGCTTCGTGTGTCGTCTGGTGTCGTCGTCACAGTCGCATCGTAATCGGCGTATACACGTGCTCAACAAACAGGTCCTGCGTGAAAAACACCGCCAAACGAAGTCTGCGTTTAACCCTCGATCGTTCAACCTTTTACGAGCGCTTTTACGTAGCGTTTTACAGACGCAAAAGACGCGAGACGACATCTTAAATTTTGGAATCGTCCGTTTGAAATGGTACGTGTATTGGACAACGAAACTAATATATATTTGATACTTTTTAAATTTTTTGTTTAAAGACAGCACCAGTTATTTAAATCGCAACCGACTCGTAATCGAGCCACATTGGTTCGCAATTTTTTTATTATGAATATCGATTCGAATCATTTGAAAATTAATCGCAAATTCCCCGGCGGGCGGCGATCTTAAAAGAATCATGCGGAGTATCGTAAGAGCGTTTGATTGATTCGGAAACGCCGATGGACATCGGATTTCCCATGACGCTCTCGTTCTTGCGACTTTTCCCTTTCGAGTAACCGCCGACGCGGTAGAAGAATACAAATCTCGCGCTTCTTCCCTCCCCCCTCTCCCGACCCTGCTTATCGCGACCGCGCAGCGATCAGTCGTGAAAATGCGGCAATTTTTTGGCTCGCGCGCCCTACGAATCTGCCCTTACTCGCCGCGACGATCCGGCAACAGCGCGCGTCCGCGCGCGCCCACCCCTAGAGTCTCCAGAGTAAGAGACTCCAGCCACTGACAAGATTTTCAAGCTTAAAATAGTTTAAAATTAAAATAAACTTTACTTTAAATAGTTCACACTTTAAATAATTTAAAATTTGAACTGTTAAAGACCGACGTTCAGCAGAGAAGCAAGTTTTGCAACCGTTATAAAATTTTTTAATGTGATTAGTTTTGTCTCCAGAAGTAAGAGTTCGGCCACTGGCGGATTTTCAAGCTTAAAATAGTTTAAGAATAAAATAAACTTTACTTTAAATAGTTTATTTTAAATATATATATATATATACATATATACAGGGTGTTAGTTAAGTATGTTGCCATACTCAACAGAGCGATTCTTTTGTTTATTTCAAGTAAAAAACTCCATGTATAAACATGTGTCCTAAACGGTTTAGTTTCTGAAATAAAAAAATTTTAACGTGTAGTAATAATCTATTTATTTGAAAGAAATACAGCTTGAACTAGTCAAAAACTAGACAAAAACAGAAAAACAAAAACAGACTTCAGTTCTTAAAATAAATTAAATGAATTGTTGAAAATGTCCACCTTGCGCGATGATCATCGAGCCTTTTTTTCTTATTGTGTTTTCTTTATGTATATATATATATATACACATATTTAAAATTTGAACTATTAAAGACATTCAGCAGGGAAGCAAATTTTGCAACCGTTGTGAAATTCTTTAACTATTATTAGTTAAAGTTCTAAGATTAGTTTTGTTCTTATAGTTCCTTATTGAATCTAAATATATAAACTAATCATGTTAAAGAATCTTAGAATAATTGAAAAACTGCAGATTTTTACGAAAATCAGCATGATCACTCCGGGAGCTCAGTGGAAATTGAAGAACGTTGAATTATGAACTATTTTGGATGTAAGAAGGATAAATTAATAAGGATTTTACTTTTCTTAATTAATATTTTATCATAAAAAATATATAAATTTTAAGATTGTCCTTATTAATACATCTTTTTAATGATAAAATAGTGATTAAAGAAGGTACAATCTTTATTAATTTATTCTTGGAACAGCCAAAACAATAATTTTACATGCTAATTTCCAGTGATCTTAAGATTTGTACATTTTTTGTGATCAAGACAATGATTAAGACACATAAAATATTCATATTAATTTATCTTCGCGACAGTTAAAACTTTATCTCTAGTCTTTAGGTCTGTTCTTTTTAACTGAACTCTTTTTTAGTTCTTGCACAATTCATCTTTTCTCTTTTTATCTCCATTGTGAAAAAAGAAGGAAAGATAAGTTGTGCAAGAGTTCAGTTAAAAAAAACAGATCTTTTAATAGTGCTTCGTCGGTGGTCGGGCCAATTAATATTTCTGTAATTGATTAAAAATAGGGTACGTGTACATATCTGCACATACACATGCGCGTGCAGTTACACATATCTACTTTTCAATTTTTCCACGTGTTCAATCGTCAATTTAATTGGTTCCGCCATTTTTCATCAAACCAATCAAAAATACAAGAGGTCTTTTCGCATTGCTTGCACTTTTGGCACTCGACATCTTCGCTTTTTCTCTTTTTAAGGCAAAATATGTATCTATCTCATTTTGAGTGCAAAAATATTTGAGGATTTTATGCAACGCGAACAGACCTAAGACCACATTGACCAAACTTTTACTTTAGGGACTCTATTCACCCCTCTGGCTATGTGGCGCCGCGGCGGCGGCGGCGCGCACTTCAGGCGTGTTTTTGTATCCGTGATGCTTTCGGGTCGGTCAAGGGGGGGTGGCGTCGGGTGAAGAGACGGGACCCAAGATGGCGGCAGCCGTGCAGTCGAGCGAACGCGGTCTCGAGGTGTGGTGTAAACCGCGCGCGCGTCGCATACTAACAACGACAACCGTATGAGATGGACCGGCTCGATCGTGGATCATCAATATTCGTCGCTCTGATCTTGTAGCTCTCGTAGAAAACACCGCGTATAGTCATCGGCAATGCTCGCCTGACGTAGCAGTTAGCACGCGATTCTCGACTCTTAAACCGGGTCGAAAAAAAAAAACACGTTCGCTCGTCTCAAACCCGCGAACATCCTGTCGCAAGTTCTGGCAAAATACCTTGTCGAAGCGTCGTGTCGTCCTCGTGGTCCTAGCATTACCACGCATCGTGACGAGGTAGCGCGCGAGGAGTCGCGGCACTCGCGTTTGTCATGGTAGGTTTTTTTTTAATTATTAATTCCGAAAAAAGAATTGAAAAAAGAGGGAAATGGAGAATACATGTCCGAATTCGAAGCATGTGCTTCCTGTTAAGGGCTAGCACGTAATTTAGCTGTATTTCTTTCCCTCTTCGAGATAAAGAAACTACTAACCTAAAGACTCTCGTATGCATGACGCCCCTTTTTTTTGTTCTCTTATGCGGAGCATGTATTTTTACAGGCATTCGCGTCCTAATGAGTCACCACGCGATTGGAATTATAAACGATCATTAATTTATCGAGAATATGATAAATATTTTTTTTTTGAGTGATATTTATGTAAGATATAATTTTAATTAAGGGGTCTGTTTTTTTTATTTGTACATTAGACTGCATTAAAATTTTTTTTCTTACTTTTGCTAAGTAAATATATCTATCTCACTTTAAGTTCTAAAAAGTGTATACTAGTTTAGCTACAGAAAACGGATCTAAAATATTAGGAGGATTTGCAGCAAGATGCCAATAAAATTTTAATAATTAATTTATGATTCTGATATCTATTCTTTAGTTTAAATTTTGGCAAATTATAATTAGAATTTTATCATGAACGAGTGTTTCTATCGATGGATTATATGTTGCTTTTATTTCTGATTCTTGTGATTCAAGTAGAATTTATTGATTACTGCATGTGTTTTTATAGGCAAGCAAAAAGTATGATGATGGAGTAAGCGATGATACCAGTGGTAGTGACTTTGATGATGAAGAGGATCCTGATAAAATTGAAGTACCTGGTAAATTATAATAAGCTTACACTTTGTGTACATATGTCTTATTGTAATAATCCTATGAATCCTCATTTTGCACAAGATAATACAATTACTTCTTACATAAAATTTTAATATTTATATAAATAAATACAAATTATTTTTACTAGGTGGGGGTAAAGATCTTGCAACTGCTGCTGTAATTGGAAGTATTAAAGAAGAGAAACCTCCAATTGCAGACTTGCCAACAAATTCTTTGGATAAAATGCAAGGACCATTAAATGGTAAGTCACATATACATAATATTTAAAACAATGCAAATCTTTCTATTTTCTTTTGTTTCAAAAATCTATTTTTGTAAAAATTATTTTTAGAATTAAATCAAAAATTTGGTAACAAAATTCCTGGAGGATTAGTGACAAAAAATGCAACACCAGGTTACGAAATGGTGCATGTAGGAGGCTCTCAAGGCACCGTACCGGGAAATTTTGTTGGCGGGACAGGTCAAATGAATCAACTGAATCAATTAGCAACTGGTGGATATCCTGGTTTGCCACAAGGATTAAATCTTGCAGGATTCAATCCTGCTGCCTTTCTTCAATCAAGTATATTTCTTTTGTATTATAATGAATTTTATTAGTAGAAACTTTTATTTATATCACATGGCTTTTAAAACAATGTTTCATTTTTATACAAGATATATGTATGAATATCTGTGTACGTACATCATTTATAAATTAAATTTTATGATTAAATATATATATTATACTTAGTTCTTAATTTTATTTTAATACTTATTAAATGATAAATGAAAACAAAATGCGAAAGGATTTTTATATCTTTTGATTTTATATTTATAAAGATAATATTGAGAGTAAAGTTAATATTAAATTTATGTATTAAAAAAATTTGGAAATTCAAAAATATAATTTCAAAGTTCTTATTTTCGATAATTGATATTAAATTGTTACAATTGCATGTATTAATTATATATATTATATATATGTATGTGTGTGTGTGTATCAATAATCTTAATTATTTCTTAGGCATGGACATGAATGCTTTGATGAGTAGCTTTATAGGTATGCCTGGTATGAACATGGGAGTAAATCCTTTTGTTCAGTTACTTAATCAAAGTGGGATTACTAACTGGGCAGGATTGTCAGGTATTTACAAATTCTGATAAAAAAACAACTTAAAAGACAAATTTGTACTATTCGTAATTTTATCACAGGAAAGACAGTGTCGCAAATGTGGATGAATTCAGGTGATCCAACAAAATTGATGCAGCCAAATATTCCAGAAGAGGAAGAGGTAGACGATGAAGATATGGGTGTTGCTGAGACTTATGCTGATTATATGCCAACGAAACGTACGGTCAATATTTATTTTAATTTATTTATGCGTTATTTGCTTTAATTAAAATTTACGATAATCAACAGTCAAACTTGGACGAAAGCATCCGGATCCAGTTGTCGAAACAGCATCTTTGTCGAGCGTCGAACCAACGGATGTGTGGTACAAGATCTCCATACCGGAGGACACGATACGATCTGGTGCGCTCTCTGCCCTTCAACTTGAATCCATCACGTATGCTTCTCAACAGCACGAGCATCTCTTACCCGATGGTACACGCGCCGGATTTCTGATCGGCGATGGTGCGGGTGTTGGCAAGGGCAGGACTATAGCCGGTATTATATTCGAGAATTACTTGAAAGGTCGAAAACGTGCCATTTGGGTATCAGTGTCAAATGATCTCAAATATGACGCCGAGCGTGATTTGAATGACATAGGTGCATCGAAAATAGAAGTACGTAATTTATCTGTGTTGAATTGTGTCGAATATATTATCGGAATATCAAAACTTTAATTTCGCAATGAATATTAATTACATATTTAATTACATTTAACTATTTCAAATACTTATTAAAGATAAATCAATGAAAAATTGCAATAAATAAATCGGCTTGCAGGTACATGCTTTGAATAAATTCAAATACGCGAAAATCTCGTCAGCTGTGAACGGTAATGTAAAGAAAGGTGTAATCTTTAGTACATATTCTGCATTAATTGGTGAATCGACACAGAGCGGCGGGAAATATAAAAGCCGATTGAAACAACTATTGCAATGGTGTGGCGAAGATTTCGATGGTCTGATAATTTTCGATGAATGTCACCGCGCGAAGAATCTGTGTCCTACAGGGAGTTCAAAACCTACTAAGACAGGTTAGAACAGAAATTTCATGCGTAAAGATTTTTTTAAAGAGTGACTACACGAGTGACTGAGTTATTTTATCGATGATATAAAAATTGTGCAGGATTGACGGTCTTGGAACTGCAGAATAAGCTTCCGAAGGCTAGAGTTGTATACGCCAGTGCAACCGGAGCTTCTGAACCTCGCAACATGGCCTACATGGTACGACTAGGTATGTGGGGTGAGGGCACGCCTTTCCCGGAGTTTACTGGTTTTATTACTGCTGTGGAGAAGCGCGGTGTCGGCGCGATGGAAATCGTAGCAATGGACATGAAGCTGCGCGGCATGTATATCGCTCGGCAATTGAGTTTTCACGGTGTTGCCTTCAAAATCGAGGAAGTACCTCTTTCCAAGGATTTTACAAAAATTTACGATCATTCAGTGCGATTGGTAAGTTATTGTGCAAAAATATAAATACTTCGTTAATATTTCACTCGTTTGTGTCATAACGCGATCTATTTTGATCTAGTGGGTGGAAGCGATGCAGAGGTTCCAGGAAGCGGCAGAGTTAATAGATGCAGAAAATCGTATGAAGAAAACAATGTGGGGCCAATTTTGGTCGGCACATCAACGCTTTTTCAAATATCTTTGTATTGCTGCGAAGGTAAAACATGCGGTGTCAGTAGCTCGCGAGGCAGTCAAGTGTGGCAAATGCGTGGTGATCGGTTTACAGTCTACTGGTGAGGCACGTACTTTGGAACAGTTGGAACGTGACGACGGCGAGCTCAGCGACTTCGTTTCTACTGCAAAGTCAGTGGCGTTTTAGACTATTGAGAGAGAATCTTCCAAATTTATGTATTAATATATATATATTGCTAATGTACTTAATAATTTACAGGGGAGTTCTGCAAACGTTAGTTGAAAAACATTTTCCAGCGCCGGATCGTAGTCGCATCCAACGTCTTCTCGGTTTAGAACCACCAAAATTCAAATTAGAGGATGATGATCTGGACGCTGGCGGTTCTGCTGGAGGCAGCAAGAGGAAACCGATCCGTCAAGCAGCACAGCGTGCAACGAAAAAAGTGCGCTCTTGGTCATCGGAAGAAGAGATATCAGACGAAGAAAAAAACGGCGCTCACAGTTCCGGCTCTGAATACAAATTGAGTGGCACCGAAAGTGAGGACGATCATCATACGGACGAAGAAAGCAACGCCAGTTCTGATTTCAATCCGTTCTTCAGTGATAGCGATTCTGACGTTGGTAAATGTCAATCTTGTAACTTGATTATTTTTCAATTGAAATTGTTACATTAGATTTGTTTGTGTTGGTTGAAATCCCTAAAAATATTCAGCATTTAAAATAAGATGATAAATATTCAGGTGTTAGAAAGAAAAAACGAAGATTCTTTGTACAAAATGTGCAAGCAAACACGAACAAATTTCTTAGGTTATCCGCGTTGCATGCTTTAACATGCTCCTATTTATTCCATGCGCTGAAATGAGTAAGAGTTATGGTAGGAGGATATTTGAGCATGCTGTAATGTACGTGAATAAATTTATTGTAATTGAATTTCCAGAACTATTTTTTATGTTTTTGTTTCTCTAGATCCTTGGGATAGGCGAAAGAAAAAGGGCAAGAAGCAGAAGAAACCCGCGAAGAAACGTTTGAGCACGCAGGACAAAATCCAATCAATGTTAGTGCATAAACAGTCCAGTAATAAAAGTAAACGTAACGGCGACACGGCGATGAGTGGGTCAATGAGTGCTACGGGCGGAAGTGTGCCCCAAAATCAAGCACCGCCTAGAGACGCTATCGAAAGAGCTTGCAGCATGAAAGAGGAGTTATTATCACAAATAGAAATTCTTGGCGATCGATTGCCGCCAAATACGCTAGATCAATTGATAGATGAGCTTGGCGGACCAGAAAATGTCGCGGAAATGACTGGTAGAAAGGGTCGCGTCGTGCAAAGGGAAGATGGTGGAATAGAATACGAGTCTAGGTCAGAGGTGGATGTTCCTTTAGAAACTCTTAACTTGACGGAAAAACAGAGGTATCAGTAAAACTTGTTATATAATTATTTTACTCGCAGATTGGAATTATATACGGTTTTCTATAATGATCATAATTTATATCAATCCTTCGAGTTAAATATCGGTATTCTATCGAATATTTTTGTATGCATCAGGTTTATGGACGGAGAGAAGACTGTAGCGATAATCTCCGAAGCAGCTAGTAGTGGTATATCATTACAAAGCGACAGGCGAGCTAGAAATCAAATGCGACGTGTGCATATCACGCTCGAGTTACCGTGGAGTGCGGACAGAGCGATACAACAATTCGGACGAACGCATCGATCGAATCAGGTCAACGCGCCGGAGTATATATTTCTTATATCGGATTTGGCCGGAGAGAGGCGATTTGCCTCGATCGTCGCGAAACGTCTGGAAAGTTTGGGTGCATTAACGCACGGTGATCGTCGCGCGACTGAAACCCGAGATCTCTCGCAATTCAATATCGACAACAAGTACGGTCGTTCGGCTTTAGAAGCGACGATGAAAACTATAATGGGGTTTGTGTCAATTAAAAATACATTTAAAAAATATTCCATGTAGAATATAG
>NW_017304406.1:324763-359639 GCF_001594115.1 Trachymyrmex septentrionalis | reverse complement strand
ACTATAATGGGGTTTGTGTCAATTAAAAATACATTTAAAAAATATTCCGTGTAGAATATACACTTAATTCGATTTGATAATTTCAGATACGAACCGCCGTTAGTACCACCACCTCAGGATTATCAAGGTGATTTCTTTAAAGATGTGGCGGACGCGCTTGTAGGTGTCGGTTTGATTTGCAATAGCGAGAGTACGCCCGGTGTGCTCACGCTCGATAAGGATTACAACAACATGTCAAAGTTCCTGAATCGTATACTTGGGATGCCAGTTGATCTGCAAAATCGTCTGTTCAAATACTTCACCGACACGCTCAACGCCATTGTAACTCAGGCCAAGAAGACCGGTCGTTTCGATATGGGTATTCTTGATCTTGGTACATCAGGCGAGAATGTTCGCAGGGTACGTCTTTATCGGTTTCTGCGGAAACACGCGACCGGTAAAGCACCAACGGAACTACATGTAGTCCATGTCGAGCGCGGTATGAGCTGGTCCGAGGTCACAGACAAGTTCTCGGAGCTGACTGGAGCTAAGGAGGGTTTCTATCTGAGTCATCAGATCCGCAATGGCAAACAGACGGCCATTCTCTCGGCCGTGGTGGACAGTAGCAAGAAAAAGTCCGAAAGCAAGAAGGATCAGCTTTATATGGTGTATAGGTATAGTCATTTAAAATACTCTCTATTGTATATCCACGATCGCAAACATATATATTATATTTGACATTGAAAATTAATGATTGCATATTGTCAGGCCCAACACGGGTCTGCAGTTACGACAAGAGACTCTAGGCGAATTAGAGAAGAAGTACAAGAAGGTAAGCGCAGATGAGGCGGAGCCACACTGGACACAACAGTACGAAGCTTCTGTGAATACGTGTTCGCATGCGTATTGGAGTGGCAATTGTAAAAACACCTCTCTTGGCATAGATTGCGAAGTGGGTCTGAGAAGACGTTCCTATAATGTATTAGCTGGTTCAGTTCTGAGTGTTTGGAGTCGTGTTGAAAATGTGCTCGCTACGCGATCCGGACATAACTCTAAGATGCAAGTTATACGGCTACGTACGGGTAAGTTGAGTTTGAGAATGACTATTCAATGTTTCGATTAATGTTCTAATAAGATCCGAAACCATCTAACAATTTTCCATTGTTGTTCGTGACAGATGAAGGGTTGAAGATTGTCGGGACGTTGATCCCAAAGTCTTGCATGGAGTCGCTACGTCAAGCGCTTTCCTCTGACGCAGAGAAGACAGAGGAACAGACATTTTGAACGCAGAGTCTCATCAAGGGTAAGATTATCCTCTGCAAGATAATCTCAGCAAGTTAATAAAATTACTTTATTGTCATAGATATAAATAGGACCAAGATTCGATGTGACGTAGCATACTGCGACTGTAGGAAGACCCTTTCTTAAACCTTTCGTCCAAATGCGAAAAAAGGAGTGAATTCAATCGTGATTGCGCGTGTTTGCATACATTACTTGCCTGGTACCGTTAAGATGTGGCGCACCAAATAGATTCCGAATTGAATCTACTAATCAGCGTGATGAACATAAATAAACGCTTCCGATTAATTATCGACAAGGCTAAAATCACAACTTGCTGCTTATTTCTTTGTCATGTCTATGTAATCGTTCGCAAATAATTCTAGCACTTGCCACATACCAACGTAGATTTTTAAATAAATAGTTGAATTCTTTCTTTTATCATCTATATATATATATATACCTCTGCCACACTAATTATAATTAGAAGAGGAATTTTATTTTTTATGTCGTCGCCGTTAATCATATTTTCGTCCATGAAGTTCTAGCAGACAAACGTGTGGCACATAGAATGAATACAAACTATTCTGCGAGAGAGCGTAACCATTTAGAGGAGTACGTAGACAGAGCACGTATTTTCCTGTAGGACATGTGAAGTATTGTATAACCGATTAATAGTTTATATGATTTAGAAACTTATTGTTTTAAGCTAGCCATTAACGCTAATGTCCGAAGAGCATCGACTGTTATCATCGTAATAGTGCCAGTAAATTTAATTAAACGTGATAATTATTGAGGGAACGCGGATTAATCGAGAAGAGAGCAAGACGATCGGAGCAATCGGTTCTCTTCGGAAAGTATAAAAGTATACGCGACAGCTTTGAGTTTTGTTTGATCGTTAAATCAAACATAATTAGAGAAGTGTTACACACATACACAAGCTACTGCTACCGTTATTACTATAGGCTACAATTATTACTATAAACTACTGCTATACTAGTACTAGTGCTCTATCGTTACAAAACTATCATTAATATTATCTAGATTTGAAGAGACGAGGTAATCATATGGCTATTGCAAATGTGCTTTTCCGATTTTACCATTAAGAGACTTAAAAGTAAATTCATACAAGTGTCCTCCGACTTTGATGATCTTTGAATAATGAATATATTGTTTTCTAGACAAAAACAAACAACTATGTATTTTTTTTACAATAGCACTTTTAGGGAAGCAACAGGGAGTAGAGGGAACGCTTTTTGAAGAAAAGCGATTCTTTCTTTCGAAGTGAATATTTGTCTGTACAGTTGATATTGTAATAAAAGTTGAATGGTTTGAAAAATACTTCATAATAATTTTAAAAATTTGTTCAAATATAAATTTTATTTATAAAAAATAATTTAGAAACATCTCTTACACTTTTGATACTTCGAGAAATAACGGATTTTCTTCAAAAGGATGCTGTACTCCCTAAAAGTGCAATTAGACTTTTATAAAAAAAAATGTTCCTTATTTTTTTCTCTAGAAAATAACATTCAAAATTCATCAAAATCAGACGAAGATACTTCCATGAATTTCCTTATTATAATAGTATACAAGTGCCAAGTTATACGTTTATTTTCTTTTTTTTATTATAACAATATGAATCAGTTAAAAAATGGATTTTTATTGTGTCTGATTTAATTATGTGTCTATTTTGTTCTACATATCGTTGAATATACTGTAAGAAAAGTCACATTCTTGACACAGGCAAATATTATTTTTGAAATTAAAATAAGAAAGTATTCTATATTCGTAATATATATATTCCCAAATTATATAATTTTACATAAAATTGGAATTTTTTTATTTCTCTCGAACAATTGAGCCATACATTTTTCTTTGTTTACTGTATTTTCTTATGTGATTTTATAAAATTGAAACAGAATCGTAAAGATGTCTGGTGGCTTCCTATATACCTCAACGAGATATTTATCGGAATTATTTAAGACACAACGCCTCGTCTCTCGACGATCTCCACCTATACTAATTAGCCTTAAAACATAAAAAAATAAAAAAGAATTAGATTGAAAAAAATAGTACATACAGCCGATATATTTATATTCAGATACATAAACTAGCAACCAGTGCGGCCTGCATGTATATTGGATGTAGATTGTTTGTGTCCGTTTGTACGTCTGAACGAGATTCGAAGAACGAGTGATGATGATATGGGCCTCGCGATTTATCATCTCTAATGGTATAATAAAACTTCAAAGATGCAGATTTAGAGCGTAGAGTAGTATCCGAACAGTTGAATAGAATCAATCCGTGATTAGAATCCCTCGTTTTAGTGATTTAACTCTTAAGAACGTACGAATGATGCGTTTGTGTATGAAAGAAAGAAATTCGTCATCCACCTGTTTCCACAGTTATCTCCATCGTAAATCGTCCTGCGGTAGTTATGTAGTGAAAACAACCGTGTGGTTTTCCACAGATAACGACTATATATTACATTTATAAAGGAGATTGACAGAGGGGAGAACAACATCCGATTGTAAAATATCTATACAACTATCGGTAACCCCTTTTTGTAACGAATGGAAAAAGAACGAAGGAAAGTGCGATATTTATTGTTAGAGCGAGACTTATCGTAGATTTAATTCCTTTAGCTATTGATTATTTGTAAGGCGTGATATATTATTACTGCGTTACTTTAACGAAATACGGGAAGCAGTAGATGCGATTCAAAGGTATTAACCGCGTTCAATTTAGAGCGTTTCACAATCCGCGATAATAATTAAAAATTCAGGAGCAGGATTTTATACAAAAAGTCATAAGGTAATTTGTAGGAAGCTCTGATGAAGTTATATATGTAAATATATATCGAGGCTGTAAAAGAGAGGCGAAACTTTAGTATATACGGAACGCATTTTGTGTTTGGTATTTTTTTTTTTACAATATCTCGCTTGAGTTCCTATTTTCTAGAAGAGACTTATAAATGTAGTATCTAGTACACGTGGAAACAGGCATCGTGCTTTCTAGTGAAAACTTTTTTTTTCCCGTAATGTGCTGTTTTCGCGGATGACTCAAGAGTGCACTGCGTGTATATATGCATATAAATGTCTGTGTATGTAAAATCAATTCTTACCCGAAACGACGATGATACTCATCATTTTCGCTCCGAAAGCTCTTTTTAAAGATCCCCCATTCTGCGTTTTATCGAAGTGATTAATCAACGCTAAACTTTTTTTTTATAACGAAAAACTGCTAAATCAATATACAGCCTTTCCTTTTTATTGTTATCATCAAGTGTGTTAAATGACGCAGAATGCAAAACTATTGGTTTATACAGCTATGAAATATAATGATTTTACCGCAAAATGTGCAAATGCCTTGCCCATCAAAATCTTTTCTTATAGAAAAAAAATTAACCGCCACAAAAAAGAAATACGTACATAAACGATGTCATCTTATTCTGTTTCCAGAATTCGGGAAATCAATAAATCCATACAATTAGCGCTATTACAAACAAAGACTATTATATTTTAACATTTATTAAGTTAACGTGTCGAACGTGGATGAAAGTCACTTACATTATATATATTCCCACGTCTTGTACTTCGGTATAAAAAAAACTATACAAACTTCTTTTCGTGCATTTTGAACGCAAGTGGAAGGAACACTTGCTCAATCATTCACGCATACATCTCGCATATTCTATCATACTAATTTCCTATATATTTATTAGATCTCCATAGTACCTTTTAAATGTATGTATATCTTTACTGTGAAAATTTCCGTAGTGAAATAATCGTTATTTGGAGATGGAAGTATCTTTGTATCGTCTAATGAAAGGCGTACAGAAGCATTAAAAACGTACAAACTCCAATAACGAGGCCGAGTATAACGGAATCTCTTCTTTTACGTAGATTTATCCTCTGCAGTAGACTGTTCACCGCTGGAAATCGATTCGAGATATCGTTGAATCGAGTTCGTATACGTTTGAACGCCTGTCTTTGAGTCATGAGGTGATCCCGTGTTTCCATCGCTATGCTTATTTGATCATTGATCAATCGATCGGAACTAAAAGATACATGTTAAGTATAAATATCTTAAGAATTTTTTAATATAAGTACATGTCTCTCACGGAAAAGTATTGAAACTAATCAGCTGTCATTTTTGAATGTATTTAGTTAACGAAACAACAAAAATTGTGTTAAAAATAGGAAGTCTATAATTTTTAAGGGATAAAATTTAACAACGTATGTAAATAAATATGTTCGAAAATGATAGCTGTTTAGTTTTAACACCTTTCCATGATCCAAACCCCATATTTTCAAAAAAATTAATAAAACATATCTTTTAATTTTATTTATCAGCATTATTAACAAGGTCAAGGTGACTTACTTATGAATATGTTGATTTTCCTTGAGATACATTTCACGCCGATTCAATCCAGTCGCACTTTTGTAATTACTATATAAAATAAACATAAGATTAATTTAATTTCTTTCGATATAAAATCTGAGATATGCAATATACAAAATAAATAATGAACAGTCATACATACTCTATTTCCTTACGGACACTGCCTAAAAGATCCTCGCGGTCTTTCCTAGCTGTAAAATTATTTCTAATCTTGTTAAACTCCAGCTTGTAGTCTTTCAGTATTTCTTTGTGGCGTTGCATCGTGTGTAACATAGCTGCTCCGTTTGGCTGCAACTCACTCATCCTCTCGTTTATGGAGAACAACTACGTCGATTGTATTTGATCAGTATATCCGTTTGCTTGCAAACATACAGGAGAAGAAAGAAGAAGGATCTACCTTGGTGAGCAGTGTCTCAATCTCTGACGCCATGTTTTCAAATACCTGTTCCTCGTCCAAGAGAGGAACCTCCTCTGTAGTGGCATGTCTCGTACCTGTATTTATGCCCAGCTTGCTGAATGCCACTAGCTTTGCATCAATCTCATTTTCCAGATGTCTCGCCTGCTTCCTCAGATCTGCAACAACGATTCATATGATTAAGGCATTTCTTACTTTGATTTTAAGCGAAGCTAAAACTTTTTCTCTTTAAAATCAAGAGAGTAGGAGAGATAGAAAAGAATTTTAAACCTTGCTTGAAATTAATGTAACATTGGTGCAACCAGACCTAAGCAACAATTTATAAATACAAAGCATAAAAAGAAAAATCATCAAGAGCAAGAAGCATGCTCTTTTTAGAACACTATTATAGATCAGTTCTTTTTTTATATTCCAAGACTGAACTTTTGGAATAATCTTTTGTCTTTTTTTCTTCAAGGGCTGTGTTTCAATTAAATTTACTGCCAGTATTGAAAATTCTATAGTTTACGTTATATGCATTACAAATTTTCAGTATTGGCAGTAAATTTTGGAACACAGTCAATATGAAAAGAAGAAAAAGAAAAATGTACCATGCAAGAAGTTCAATCCTTATATAGAAAAAGAATAAGTCTAATGTCACATCACGATTGTTTGTGGATCACAAATAATGCAATGTGGAAACACAAATGGCACAGAGGAGATTACGTCATTATTTAGGATGACGTACAGAACATGGTCCTGCATTTTTGGAACACTCCTCTGACCATCTCTGACAACGTAAACAAAGAATACAAATATCAAGGTATTGTTCCTTTTTCTTAAACATCTAACGGTACTCGCAAGTCTCGCTACGTCCTCAGACACGGTCTTACCTTCCCAATCAATTGTGCCTAGCGAGCCAGCCATTTATTATGAATCGCAAACACACGCGTTCGTGGGTGACAGATAAAACGTCACATAACACCCTTTCTATACTTCCTCCTGATGTCAAACGAGTGAAACGACAAACAGGGAAAAAATGTAACGAGCGGAACGAGCTCTCTGCAAAGTGCAAATTAAGGAAAAGCGCGCAGCGACCTCACGGCTCACGATTCGTTGTACTCTGCACCTGCACTCGCTATTAAGGAGTTTTTGCAATAACGTGAATCCAGGATACGGTGAACGCTGAAGTTCATGTTATCCTTTTCTTAATTAGTTGTTAAGAAGAAGATAACCTAACTTTAGCGTTTACCGTATTTGGATTAATTTTAACTTTTTTATTCCTGCACTCTCTGAACTGATGTACGCGGTGCAATAAGTTGAAGTGAAATAAATATACATCTGTTTCATTTCAACTTATTATACCATGTGCACCTGTTCAGAAAGTACAAGAACAAAAACCTTTTGTCAAGCTCGTATTAGATGTATATGTATAAAAGATTGCAAGTGATTGCAAGTTGGAAAATAAATTTCGACCAATCGAACACCGTTAACATTAGTCTTTTTCATCTTGACTGGTTGAATTCTGATTTTCAGTTCACACAATCCTCATTTTTTTAATATGAACAGAGAGAAACCTATTTGTGTGATATGAATATTGATTATGTAACTTTTAATTATTGATGTATTTTTATTTTTATTTAAAATTTAAAAGATAAAAGATTTATTTAAGATTTAAAATTCTATCAATTTTTCGAAGAGATCGATATTTTAGATATTTGATTATTCAAAACAATTTAAGGTTATAAATTAAAAATAAAAAATTATAATACTTATATATAAGTCTATAGAAATTTGTGAACCGATAATCATTATTTAGAACATATAATAAATCGAAAAAAATATAAATAGGTTTTTATTTTAATTGAAATTTTTAAAAAGGAAAAAAAAAGGAATAATATAAATTATAAATTGTGAATAATTTAAATATTTAATATAAAAATATAGACATTAATTAAAGATTGTATTTTAGTTTTCAAGAAAGAATACATTTTTTTGACAAGCGTAGCGTTCATTAGTTGCGTTTGGCGAATTGTCGTTTCAGATGCTAATCCAACTATTGTGTTTTCCGAACGCAGCCTCGCAGAAATATGTACATACATACATATGCATGCTGACACGGATACCCGAAGCGGTATTGTTTAAAGATGGTGTGGTTCACGTTTGTGTATGATTTTTTCAGTGTTTTTCGAGTATTTTCGTTACGTTTCCTTCTATCGTTCGTACGCGACGCTATATAGGAAGAGACCAAAGTTTAGTGGGTATTGTTCCCTCGCGATATCTGTAAACACAGCCAGCAAATCTGGATGAGACCAGGGAGAGGATGATCGCCGCCTCAGAACCGGTGGTAAAATAGATTTGTTACAATTATTTATTTATTTTTCCTATACTAAGTAAATAACAATCAGAAACCTGTAGTTAATAATGGATACAAACAGCATTTTATTTCAAGGAAATATCGTGGCATAATACAGAGGCACATGATTATTGTCTCTCATTTCAGATCTGACTCCTTATTTTGTTAATGTAGATAAAAGATCAAAATGTCCCCGAATCATGTCTCTGATTTATATCTTTTTCAACTCAAGTAATATTTTATCTTTATTTTGCTCTTTGTTTGACTTGTTAGCGATTTGCCTGTATAGAGTTAACCTTTTAGAATATAATGTTGAATAAATAACTATTCTTATATCTGATTTACAACATGAATAACAGTTACACTATTTAATGTAAAATGAAGAGGCTCAATAATCATCTGCTATGAAAACTCAATAAAGATTATATGAAATAACTGATAATATAAAAGCTTAATATTTCTTTAAGGAATATAAGCCAGGTGGTCGGGAGATAATCTTAAAGCATCCTGGATCCCTGATCAGTCAGCAGTCTAATACTCGAACGGTTGGTGGAGAAAATGTTCTATTAAAAAGATTTAGCGAAGTAAATATATCAGAAAAGTCTCCTGTAAGATTTCAAAATGAATAACTATGTAGTAAAGAAGAGAGAACGGGTTTGGAAATTTATGTTTATAATTAACAATGTTATCTGCTTCAAAATATGTTTCTGATTACATATACATTATATACATATTAATTTGAAAATTATTTTGCTAATGTAATAGAAAATTAAATCTAATATGAAGATAACTCGTGTCTTCTGACGACATCCGTTCTCTCGCAATTTATTTTTCTCCATGCAAAGTCTTTTCAAAATGATATTTAATGATAAATATCTTATTTCTAGAAAGAGACATGGTTGGTACGCAGTAATAAAATATGCGGGGAAGAAGAATTATATTATTCGGGCAAAGTAGCAGTTCATTGTAAAGGCAATCAAACTACTCGAGTGCTCAAAGCAACCTATACATGTGAAACTGATATTAAGCATGCACTTTGGTGTACCTTTCACACTAGTACCCCAGATCACTTGACCAAAAGTAAAGAATCTGAAGCTAATGATTCGATTGATAAATCTATAGAATGTATTTGCTTGCTTGACTCCTATACTCTCAAGGTTTTTACAGAAAATGGCGAAGATTACGTTTCTGCTTTACAATTTCAGGTAATGCACGTCTTTTTTTTTTTCTGTAAGGATAAAATATGTAGCCGAGAGTGAAGATGCATGTGATGACATTGTATTTTTTTGCATTGTAATTTTTGAGCGAATCATAAAATAAAATGCTTAAAATATGAGAGCGAATATCAAAAAGATTTAATTTTATTATGATAATGAATTTTATTTTATTTTAACACTTATTAAAGACAAAGCTAATTAGCATTTATAAAAATAATTATTGTTGTTCCTTGAAACTAGAAGCCATTTACAAAAAAATTATTACAATTATTATAAATAAATTATAAAAATTTATATTAACTTTCCATATAATTTTAAATACATCAATTGATGATAACAGGTCTCAGCCGTATGGCCGACAAAATATGGGATTATACTTGAAAAATCTCAAGTGCCAATTATGGATTCGAGGTATATATAATTTATTTAAAAATTAAACAAAACTTAATAATTTATATTCTCTACATTTTTATGTTTTATTGATAATTGATACAAAGTTTGAAATTACAATGTGTTTACGTTCATGCATTTTATTTTCAGATATGTATCATTTGAAAGCAGCAGATTACCAACACAACATGATAATAATTTACCAGTGGCCTTTTCATTAATGCATCCGTTAGATGAAATTTGTCCTCTACTTATTAAACATGGTATATAAAATAGTTTATTTATAGAATTAAATACGAATAATAACATGTATTGTAAAAAATATCTTGTGCATTTGCGTGATTTATGCGAAATGTTTCAATTAATTTTTATCGCTTATACAATTAAACTAAATATTTTAGGGTCTGTGTCGTACATGAACGATTCAAATCAGCAGATTATATTTACTAACTCAGAGCCATCCTTTGCTATGATATACGATACAAAGACAGGTTTACATTCGGTTTACAAAATTCGCAAAGCGTCAGCCGAAGAATGCCAAATAGTTTGTGGAAGTAACGACACGATGAGTTTATTCAATCATTCAATGATGTCACCATTAAATGTTGGCAGCAATTTATCTGCTAATAAAAGTTTCACCAATAAGGGTCCTCTAAGTCCCTTTCTTTTTGGTAAAGAAATATCCACATACTTTTGCGAAAATATATATATGCATGTACATAAAAAAATTAAAATTTAGTTAATTAATATATCATAATGAAAAGAGAGACGTTTATTAAGCTAAATAATAATTATATAATAATACAATTATACAATAATTATAATTATACAATTTGATAAAAAGTAATCAAAGTAAATGATAGGAAAAATTGATGTAAATAAATGGAATGTATTTGTTGCAGGCGTGTCAAGTTTACAAATAAATAACTCTGGTTTAGGATTGCCTAATACTCCATTTGGATCGCGTACTACCTCTTATAGTACTAATTCAGGTGGACCGTCACCTCAACAACAGCATTCACGTTCACAAAGCTCGATGGCTACCATTTCTCGTTGTCAATCACCTACGCAATCGGTAGCTATGTCCCCTCTGCTTGGACCACCTGTAAACTCAAATATTTACCATAGCAGATTACATCAAACTGTCATGATAACTGGCTCAAATCAAACATATAGTCCAGCTCCCAGTTACAATAGCATCCGATTAAAAGATATTCCAACTGCAAGCAAACCTTTGTATCCTGAGATCTGTCTTGAACATGTATGGACAGAGAATGTTGGTGTATCCAAGTAAGTAATCCGCATTATACGTTATTGTCTCGGTTTGCACCAAGCTTTAAGGAGACATTTAAAAATATTTGTTAAATAATGAAGAATTTGGAAAATTTTATTTTAATTTTTTTAGAGATACTTGTGGTCGTGCATCTAAGGTGTTTTTAACATCGGATCTTGTTGGACAGAATTACTTGGGCTATTTAATTCCGAATCGTTCGCAACTGTCTTTAATGAGATTAGAAAAGACTAACAAACAACAACAGATTATTTTCGGAATGGTAACGAACATCGTGGCTAAAGATGCTATTAATTTATCGGTTAGTATATATTATTTATCTGCACATTTAAAATAAGGAAAACACAAAATTATTTGAAATGCAAAATGTGTATTGATTAATGTAACTTGATAATAATAACAAATTGGTTTCTTCCAGAATTTGCACATGATAGCAATTGTAGATATGTCAAACGGTATAACGTTATATACAGGAGTTACATGCGTGGGTAAATTGCATATATCCGGCATGCTTTCAAATTTTACGGGCAGTAATTATTTTTTATCAAATAGTAATCCTAAGCTCGGATCTCCATTTCCGAGACGGAGTTCTTTGATTTCTCAGAGTTGTACAGCCTCGCACGAAATTAAATTTGAAGAAGCTTTACACTTATTGAGTCCTGTAGGTGGTAATTGTGCTCGTCCGCCAATACTTTTGGAAAATTCATTACTAGACACGAGTTTTCTCGCTTTGAAAGAAACTGTAGGTAATGAGATAACCGTAGAGTGCGGAAACAAGCAATATTTTCGTGTAGCAATACCTGTTGCCAGTACATCGCCTTTAGGTAAGTATATTAAATCTGAAAAACATTAGTATATGAATAAATAAATTTATTAATAATAATTGCAAATAATTGAAATCAATTATTCTCACACATGTATTATATATTAACTCAATATTAAGTTAACTCAAGTTACATATTTTTTACAGTTACTAAATGTTTACATATACTACGAAATGTTCTCCAAAGAGATTTAGCGATGCAATTGTTGGTTAAATGGTATGGTGCTAGAAATGCCCCAGGCCCACAAGACTTTTCACCGGCGCAAGAGTGGGATCTCTTTCTTATAGTTCTGTTTACATTATTGGGATATGATGTGGAAAAACTGGATGTGATACGAAATAACGAAAAAGATCAATGTACAGAATTACCCAGTTTACAGATGATGTTACCCAAAAAGCAGAAAACTAGCAATTGTGGATCGACTGGTGATTGGGTGTATATGTTAAATGCAAACGAATATGAAAATTCTCGAACTTTTATGTCGAATGTATTAAAGGGTCAGATAGTACCCTGTTTTATTACGTCTCTTAATGCTATAGAATCAAGTAACGTTGGCAAAATAAATGTACAAGCTATCTTATTTCCACATTTTCCACTTATTTTATTTTCTCTTCATTTATTATACGAAGAATTAAAATTAAACAGCATTATATCGGAAAATTTGCCATTGCTTGGACAGCTATTGTATCAATTAAGCATAGATTTGAAATTTGAAATGTATGCTCATCATTACTATCTTGATTCACCTTCGTTGGCTTCTCTAAAAAACATGAAATCTCAAATTAATGACTCAGATTTACAGAAAATAACAATTCCAAGTTACATACCTCGAAAACCACCAAATATATTTGAAACGTTAAACAGTATGTTAAGTGGAATGGACATGATTGCATTTCCGTATTTAAGTTACGTTAATCCAAGAACAAGAAATATAATATATCTAACAGCTCTTATAGCAAATGAAAATCGTATTGATATATTAGAAATGGAGAAATATATCAAAATAATTGTACCTGCTGGAAATCGTATCGATTTTCAAGAAATCGGAAGCAAATTTGACAAAGAGATACTGAAGAAATTGGAGAAACCAACAACGGACAGAATAATATTATTATATCACGAAATGGGTAAGCAAACAATGCAGCAAACAATTAAGTATTATGAAAATTATCCCTTTTCCAAAGATAAAAAATAATATTTTGATCCTAGATATGAGAAAAGAAGATCTCGAAACATTGCCACCTGCGGTATCTTTGATGATAAAAGATGTTATGCATAGATGTAGAGAAAGTCCACCGTCGAATTGGCCTATGCACGCATACGAACTCATAGATCGCCAAGATCTAGCCGTGTTAGATAAACATTTAAAACCATCTTCGAGATTGCAGTATGTTGATAGTGAACCGAGAGATTACGGAATAAAGGATGAACAAGATGATGGCATGGAATTTGATGATATGGTAAATGATTGTTATTTTCTGCATTTATCTATCTCTATATTAAATATATAGATATATATTTTTTACAATAGTTATAATTTGAACTCTATTTCATTCAATAGATATTGAAACTACGATTTAGTAAAGATCATAGAATTGCTGAGGTACGAAGGTTACTTAATTCCTCGAAACCAATGAGGATAGCAATAGTTCAAAGATCAAATGTAAGCGATCACGAATTCATAGAAGAGCAGGAAAGACACTTGCTCACATTATGCACGAGAACAATGGCATTACCTGTAGCTAGAGGCATGTTTACATTGAGAACTTCCACCCCGATGATAACAGAACAATTACCTATTCCACGATTATGTTTAACCGGTATGATTGCATATCACGATTTGAATTTATTCTTTTAATTGATTAATTAATTCTTTTATACGTTTTCATTAGGCAAGGCACCACCCCGTGGAACTACTGTCGAGTTAACTCACATAGATGTTCCTCCAAATATGAACCTGTGGCCGCTTTTTCATAATGGAGTAGCTGCAGGCCTATGCATTCATCCGGATGCTGCGAATATCGACTCGACATGGATAGTGTATAATAAACAGCAACAGGGTGAATACGGTGTAGAACATTCGGGATTTTTGATGGCTCTTGGTTTAAACGGACATCTGAAAAACTTAGCTCCCTTAAGTACATATGAATATCTAGCCGATTGTCATGAAGCTACTAGTGTTGGACTTTTACTGGGCTTATCGGCAACACATCGTGGCACGATGAATGTATCTATGACTAAATTGTTATCATTGCACGTGGAAACACTTTTACCACCGACGAGTATCGAATTAAATGTACAACAAAATGTCCAAGTAGCGGCGTTAATGGGAGTTGGCCTTGTGTATCAAGGAACTGCACATAGACATATCTCGCATGCTTTATTATCTGAAATTGGTAATTATCTGTATAATATGTAATATTGCTAATATGAATGCTAATATATAGATTTATTTTTATAGGTAGGCCGCCAGGACCTGAAATGAAGAATTGTGTAGATCGCGAATCGTATTCCTTGGCAGCAGGATTAGCATTAGGTCTAGTCATACTTGGCTCTGGTGGTGGAACGGATGTACCTGCGAGTATACCTGACACTTTACATTATTATATGGTTGGTGGACACATAAGACCATTTTCTGGGGCACAAAAAGATAAATACAAGTCTCCTAGGTACAATGAAATTTATATATTAAATTTTTATAATTAAAAAATTCATACAATTCTTTAAATAATTTAAATTTAAAAAATTTGCTTAGGAAAATGTAAAATTAAAATAAATTTAAAACCTTTCCCATAAAAAATTCTATAAATTTCTGCACATTTTTTTATTGAAATAGAATCAAAGTACAATTTTTCTCAATTTATAAATTGTTTCTTTGTTTGCAGTTATCAGATACGTGAAGGTGATTCGATAAATATCGACGTAACAAGCCCGGGAGCAACGATAGCTTTAGGATTAATGTATTTCAATACCAGAAATCGTGCGGTAGCAGAATGGATGCAACCACCTGATACACAATATTTATTGGAATTTGTAAGGCCAGATTTTCTGCTATTAAGAGTGCTCGCCAAGTCATTGATTTTGTGGGATGATATCGAGCCAACCAAGACATGGGTTTCTAGTCATGTGCCGAATATCGTTTATAAATATAGATTGCAGAAACCTACGCCGGAAGTTACGCAAAATGTGGATTTGGAAACTATCAAGTAAGTAATAGTATCTTCTCAAAAAAAAAAAGCATTTTTTAATCTCTATTCATTTTTATCTGATATACAAATTTATGCTTTATCGTTATAATTTATAGTCAGGCCTACTGCAACATTATAGCTGGTGCTTGCATGGCACTAGGATTGAGGTATGCAGGCACTGCTAATAAGAACGCTTTCAAGACTTTGTATAATTACGCTCAGATGTTTACGGCATTGTCACACAAAACTATAGCCGAATTGGCTGGCAAATCCACCGTTGAAACGTGTCTAAACGTTGTTCTACTTTCAACTGCAGTGGTGATGGCGGGTACTGGTAATTTAGATGTAAGTCTTGATATTTGCTAACAATGAGCACTCAAGGAGCACTTATTGACAATCTGTATCTAAATTTGCAGATTATGAGGATATGCAGACACATACGCACTCGCGTAGGACTCACCAGCGGTGTAGTCACATATGGATCTCATTTGGCAACCCACATGGCTCTCGGTCTCCTTTTTTTGGGTGGTGGAAGATATACACTTTCTAACAGCCCGAATTCAGTGGCGGCTCTGATAATTTCGCTTTTCCCAAAGTTTCCAACCCATAGCAATGACAATAGGTTTGTGAATACTGTATAATGCTTTAATTCTTAAAAAAAAAAAAAATTGTGAATGAAAACTATTTTTATCACAATAAAAAAGCTTTAAATAAGCTTTCTTTTCACACTTTTTAGATGATAATACTCTAAAATCTTTTGTATCTAAGCAGTGTTATTATTTTAATAGGTATCATTTACAAGCTTTACGTCATTTATACGTATTAGCAGCTGAACCACGTATTATCTTACCAAGAGACATAGATACTGGTCAGTATTGTTACGCGACAATATATTTAACGTTCGAAACTGACAAAGAAGCTGAAGGACAAGAGATCAGTTTACAAGCGCCCTGTTTATTACCACAGTTATGTAGCTTGAAGAAGATAGAATTAAAAGATTCGAGATATTGGAAAATTACATTTTTGAAACATCACAACTGGCAGCAATTAGAAAACATGCTGGAAAGACATGATTTCTTAAGCATCAAGCAGAGAGCTGGTTGTTTATCGTACTTAGAAGATCCTCATGTAAAACATTATTATTACTTTAAGAAATAGCTTAAAGATTATTCATTTAGTTATATATATATATATATTAAACGTATTATAGACATCTTTGCAAATGTCATTGACGAGTATTTTATTTCAATTTATTATAGGGTTTCAGAAGCTTAGTGGCCCAAACTCTAACGACGGAAAATGCAATCGCATGGGCTGCGCGACCAGAATATGTTACATCATTTACAAATGATAAAACTGTATTGAATGTAGTGACGTCTTTTTTGCAATGGTCAAAAAAAGGAATGATTCGTCCAGAAAGTATTAAGTATTTGTCGCAAAATGGTATGATTTGATTAATATACGCTTTTAATATACACTTAACTCAAGATTAGTAGAGATCTATAATATATTTTATATAATTTTTTTTTAAATTATACGAGATTTTTTTTATATGAAAAGGCATGAGATTATATTTACGACTATTTAATTTACAAATTAAGAGAATCATATATGACTTCTTTTCAAGTAGTTCTCATCTATATTAATACATCTCCTTTTTCTATGTTAGCTCTCTTATTTCTCTCGCTTGTAGGTTTCACAAAATAACTTTTTCATCGAATAATACAACTTTAAATTTACAGATGTACAATACAAAATGCCAGAATTTGAACAGTATTTCCTTCACATGTTTGCAATAATTGTGTACGAATGCATTACAAAAGATAAAGTAAGTCTTATACCGTTATGGTTGCATATAATTAAAAGTATAAAAATCATTGAGGAACAACCAAATAGCTTTGCGATATGGCAAATAAAGCTTCTTTTGTCACAAATGTCGAGGAAAAGCAACTTCACGGATGATGGAAATCCATTACTCAGCATAGAAAGTATGCTCGCAATTAAACAGAAAACGTCGATTATTCTGGATAAATGGGAGCACGGTATTTATTAAAGCATGGCACATTACAAAAATGCCAATAGTTTATTGTTAATTTTGTTATATTTAACTTTTTTCTTTTTAGATATAAAATCTGTGTTTAAAGAATATCTTACAACTGGAAAAGTACAATTCTCTGATACTACATCTCTAGCTAAAATGTGTGCATATTTTATATTCTATGGTATACCATATCCAATCGATAAATCAATCTGTAAGTGTCCACAAACATGTAAATGTTTTTCGTACTTGATAAGAATATCATTCACTTTCCATATTTATTTTTAGTGAATTCAATCACGATGGCGCAGAGTTCTTCTAGCATACCGAATATTACACTGTATAAATTGCACAAAATTTTACAAACAAGTTGAAGGTAAAATCTTTATATAATATATGTATAATAAAATATTAAAAATGTGATTGAATATCTTATTAGTTTTTCTTTTCATTAAAATCATCATGATGTTTTTACTTACATTGCAAACTAAAAACATTATAATTAATTATAAATTATTAAAGAATTGGATTAGATAAAAACATTATTCTACAGTATGTGGTAACATGAAATAATCTGTAATTTTTGTTGTTGCATTTAACGTTTAATAAAATTTATAAATTTGCATGACAATACTTACATAAAGTAAAAATCAAATAAATATATCTTAAAAATCTTATAAATAAATCAACAATTAAAAAAGATAAATTGAGAAATAACTCATGTACATCATACGGGATGAAATGTTAATACTTTAGGGTTTGAATTTCGTGGCGCTAATAAGAAAAACTATACAAATATATGCATTTAGATTTTATTTTAAATAAACCATAATTACAAAAATGATCATTATTTATTTATAAAAATACTTATAATTAGCAATATATTAATATATTATAAATTATTATTCAGGATCACAGAAGCCTTACAAATAAACTCTCATCTCTAGTTGTATTCCATCAAATTATTTGTATAATTTTTTTATATAATTCGATTTAATGTATATATACATTTATTAGGTTAGATTAGAGCCGCAAATATGGTGAATTGATAAAAATTATAAAATGTTACGTAAATAGCCTGTTTCGCCTTCTATAAAATTGTTCTTCGTGTATAATAGGTGTACCAGTTATCATATGTATCAAATTGTCGATCCTTTCTCCAACAAAAGAATAAGAATATAAGCATCCAACTAAAATACCACCCAGATGACCGATAAAGGAAGAATTTGGGACCAATAGATGTATCAATATTAACTCGAGCCAAACTGCTAGTTTACTTGGTACTATTAATCCATTGATATTGTGTAATTTGTCGCGTTCTTCGCACAGCGCAATGACTTTCAATGCAAATAATATGGCAGAAAAACCGATAGCACAAGCCGTGAAATATCCATAATCCCCTGTTAACTGCATCAGAATGTATCCTAGGAATACATACATAGCGCTGCATCCGATAGATAATACACCCAGTAAAAGTATAAAATTCATCATTCCATAGATGGGCTCCAAGTAAGAACCTTTCAGAATAAAAGAAAGCATGTTGTAGTACAGATGCATGTCGGATCCATGTTCGAAATTTGAAAGGAAGAACGACCGCCAATTTTTGTACTTAATTATTTTGATAGCCGATATGCATACATCTTCTGCGTTCCATGGCACCTGTATCAGGCCCATATACAGTAAAGTCTAGAAAAAGAAAAATATATTTATACTTTATGGATGACGCTCGTAAAAGCTTGTAAAGCTAAAGACTATATAGCAATCGATTAGAAAGATTAATTCAAGTTTATCAAAGTGAGTAAACTGTGTTAATTCTAAAGAGATTGACTCAAAATAGAGCGAAGCCAGATTGTTAAAACAAAATTATATCAAATTTTTGATAAAGATTACCTGTGCAATGATTCCAATTAGAGTAGCAGGTGGTATTTTATCAAGTCCGAAGTTCAGAGCCTGCATACCCAACAAAAATATACCATTCTGCAGGCCCTGCTGCCGTCTTTGACGCATCATGATACAGGATATGATGCAATATATTGTTCGAGGATTAATGAGGATTAATTTCAAAACGCCAAAAACAAATTTTTTACATCTCTACAGGATTGCCCTGTGAGTAAATTTTAGATATCCATTTTTTTTATTAATATGCATAAACATGTGATGTCACTTCTCAACTTTCACTGAATCTGCACTTGCTCAATGTTTTGCGTTTATAAAAAAAAGAAAGTCTGAACAATCAATGTAGCCACTTGATTCTGTAAAAAGAATAGTGAAATTAAAAGCGACTTTTAAAAGAGATTATACTGTGAGTATTCAATTCTAGTACTTCAATTCTATATTTAAGATCATTTAATTGAATCTGATCTCAAGTGGTTTAAAATTTCTGCTTTTAGTCAACAAAATAATTCATTAAAATCTAAAGATCGTATTTAAGCGATCTTAAATATAAAATTGGACTACAAATACCAGTATAAGATTACACTTTAAGATTAGAAATCTGTATGATGAAATAGAATTAACGGAGAATTCTTGAATAATTTATATCATTGTGCGAACAAATAATCTCTAACCTTGCAGTTTGTTACATTATTTTGAAAAGCTTCGTGACAAATTTGTTCATATAAATAATTATCCAATCAAATGGATGCAGAACGTATCGATTACATTGCAATATCGCGCGCAATTCGTATATATTGCTGCTGTTTGTTCAGTAGATAAAACAGATTTTTAACCTACAAAAATTTTGTCAACGCTTTAATTTCATTTGTATCTTAGGTCCACGATCCACGGCTGTCACTTCTGTATCTTCCTCAAAGACACTTGACCACAACAAGTTTCTAAACCGCTAAGAGAATAAAATTTTCCAGCTGTCGGTTGGTCAGAATCACTGTAATCAATATAGAAAACAAACGAAACTGAAACGATTGGGCAGAATGTGGCATGGATGACATGAAATTTTGAAAGATGACGTAGTGCATGCTGATTGGTTGCATTATGTCGATGTTCCCCCTTTCCTACTTCGATATATCGCGTGATTGGGGGTAGACGACGCGAGGTATCGAAATCGAAATCTCGGTCGAAATACCACATGCCACTGAATTACATATGTATGATGCTCTGGGAGCTGGATACATGTTGTTGACCGTGTAGCAGAGCACCTCTCTCTGAAAGAACATCTTCCACGCGTTTGTATCCGAGAAGATAAGGACTTATTATAAGCGTACGATGCGCGATCACTTTTTCTTATCATAAAGATAAGATAGTTTGATCTTTTAAAAGGATAACACAAGTCGAGTGTTTGCGATATTAATAGATAACGTGGCACCCGTAATTTCGCTTTTGGTTCTCTCTGGAAAATAACAGGGATTCTTATTACTTTCCATTGTGACAGATGCGTCGATAGAGTGACGCTAGTGTTTGAACAATATTTCACAAGGTAAGGAACAAACTTTTTACGATTGTTCTGGTCGTTTTATTTTGTTGGTATATCAGACAACAGTGTCTAGAAAACATCCTTATGATGTCTTTTAGGTATTTTTTAAACTTGGTTGCACCAATATAAGATTAACTTTAATTTTGATTCAGTTTATTCTTTATCTTCTTCTAAGTCTAAGATAAACAATAAGTTAAACTGAGATTGAAGTTGATCTTATATTGATGGAATTGGACTTTATACTTGTTATTCTACTAATGTAGATTAACTTTAATATCGATTCAATTTGCTAATCATCTTTTTCTAATTTTTAGAACTAGAAAAAGCTGAAGAGTTAGTTGATTCAAGATTAATTGATTTAAAATTAAACTACATTGGTAGAAACAGACATTTGTATCAATGTACATTAATTTTAATTTCGGTTTAACTTATTCTTTATCTTTTTCTAATTCTTAGAATTAGAAAAAGATAAAAGTGAGTTAAACCAAGATTAAAGTTCATCTACATTGATAGAAACATTTGATATGTATGTTCCAAAAGATATCTGTATGACATCTTTTAGACATGTATGTATGCATTATCTGAGATATCACTAGAGATATAACACAGTTCTCCATGAGATGTCCTTAGGACGTAGAAAATCTTTAGGATGGCTTTAGGACATCCTTTGGAGAACTGTGTTGTATGAATGAAATTGGACTCAGAAGTAACAAAATATTCTTTGTGGCACAAGATGGTAAAAAAGGACGGGCTTTGGAAGCTGACGCAGCTTCGAGCGCTGATGAAGAATGTTCAACCTAGTGGATGGTCTCTCATTCGAAAAAAAGGTATCCAAGCTCTGATCGTTACTGGAGAGGATGCACATCAATCAGAATATTCGACTGAGCGAGATCAGAGGCGATGTTTTATCAGCGGATTCCGTGGTTCCTACGGCACGGTAGTCATATTGCACGACGCAGCATTGCTGTGGACTGATGGAAGATATTACCAACAAGCTATGACGGAGTTAGATCCGCCAGAGGCATGGACTCTGATGAAGGAAGGTTTACTGGATACACCTACCATCACCGCGTGGCTCGCCGCGAATTTACCATCAAAATCCGTAGTCGGAGCAGACGCTAATCTAATAAGTTTCACGGAATGGACACGATTGCAGAACAGTTTAATCGATGCCGGTCACGATTTGATCCCACTTTCTGAGAACTTGGTGGATAAAGTATGGGGTGACGATCAGCCAGCACCAACAGCCAACATAGTTTTGCCGCAATTGTTACGATATTCGGGTCGAAGTGCAGGGGACAAAGTAAAAGCGTGTCGCGATGCTATGCGAGAGAATGGCACGACAATACTTGTAGTGACTGCATTGGATGCAATTGCGTATCTATTAAATTGGAGAGGATCTGATATACCTTTCAATCCTGTCTTCCTTGCATATGTCATTCTCACACTGAAAGATGTACATATCTTTATAGATAGAAGTAGGCTTAGCCAGGAAGCATTGGAACAATTGAAGAACGAGGCTGTTGATCCAATCTTTCACGCTTATGAGGATATACATATTTATATGAAGTCACTCGTACAGTCGTGTTCATTCGAAAAAGATAAAATGTGGATCAGCAATAAATCCAGCTTTGCGCTACACCCAGATGTTGCGACTATTCAAAAATATACGGATATTACACCTATTAGCGTTATGAAATCAATAAAGAATGCTATCGAAATAGTTGGGATGAGAGCGGCACATGTGAGAGATTCTGTCGCTCTTGTAAAATATTTTGCTTGGCTAGAAGATAAGATCAAGAATACGAACGAATTGATTACGGAAATTTCAGGTGCGACGCGACTAGAACAGTTTAGACAGTAAGTCGATTATGTATATTTTATAAAGCAACTCATTTTTTACAATGTAAAATATAGATAATGTGGATACAAGAAATTAATTTTTTTCTAAGGGAACAAGCTCATTTTGTTGGATTAAGCTTTACCACTATATCGTCTGTCGGTCCTCATGGAGCAGTTATTCATTATGCACCTACGGCAGAGACTGATGTGCCTATTACAGATAAAGAACTTTATCTCTGTGATTCTGGTGCACAGTATCATGATGGTACGACAGATGTAACGAGAACATTACATTTCGGTGAACCCACAAGTTTCGAGCGTGAATGTTTCACCAGAGTTTTTAAAGGACAATGCCGGCTATCGACAATGGTATTCCCCTTGAAAACAAAAGGAAATTACCTCGATACACTGGCGCGTGAAAGTTTATGGGGCGTTGGGTACAAAGATTTTTATTAAATTGTGATGAGAAAACATATTTTATGCGAAAAAATTCAACTCTTTTTATATCTAACTATGAATTAACTTTAGTCTCGATTATCTTCACGGTACTGGCCACGGAGTAGGATCTTATCTCAATGTCCATGAAGAGCCGATTGGTATCTCATGGAAGCCGCATCCGGATGACCCAGGTTTACAACCAGGAATGTTCTTATCAAATGGTACGAATATATACATAAATAAAACGTAATCGTTTACGTAATCGAAACAATAAAAAAAAAACATATTTTCAAAACAGAGCCAGGATATTATGAAGATGGTAAGTTTGGTGTCAGATTAGAGAATGTTGAGTTAGTTGTTCCTGCAAAGACACCTTATAATCATAAAAACCGAGGTTTTCTGACATTTGAAACCATGACACTTGTCCCTATTCAAACGAGTCTACTTGATGTATCAATGCTTACTGACAAAGAGGTATGCGCATTCTCAAATATTTCTCATTTTATTTAAAAATATTTCAATTATGTTTCATATCTTATTCCAGATCGAATATTTGAATAATTATCATGTAAAATGTTTGGAAGTTTTAAAACCTTTGCTACAAGGACCGGAGAACATTCAAGCACTTAAGTGGCTTGAGAAACAAACCCTTCCTATTTCTCGCCCTAACTGTAATTTAGCACGATGAACTGTAAAAAAATCTCTTGAGAATATGTAACATAACGAGATTGTCTGATTTAAACAATATTACAACGAGGCAGTAAATATTCAATTGACATGTAAAATTCATATAATTTTGTGTACACGGATGGCTGTGCAGTATTATAATCCATCCATGTACACGCAATTACTTAAATCGACTATACGTGAGTGAATAAACAACGAACAAATAGTGAAAATGAAAATTTTATTTAAGACTCTTTGGATTATATTCAAGACATTGTACTGTTTTAAGTCGAATTGCAAGTGAATCAAATTCTAATAATCATTCCATTTGCATTTACTATGACGTAAAGATCTAAATAGAAAATATATTTGTATACATTGTCCGTTTTTTATTCATTCACCATATATCTATCACCTTAAAAGAGAAAAAAACAAACCTCTATTGCGAACGCAATCGATTTAACGTTCCCAACATACGCCCGCATGCATAATTTCATTTTTGTTCAACATTTGATAAACAACAAAAATGAAATGATGCTTGCAAGCATTATGTACGTTAAATGGAACGCACCCCACGTTGATCATACGATGTTCAATGTATCAAAATGAATCAAGTGTTATACAATTTATTATTCATATCTTTTTATACACACACACACACACACACACACACACACACACACACACACATATATATATATAATACAAAAACATGTTATTTTAATAACAGATATATGAATCTAAAATGATATTATAAGCCACCAATTGCGTCACAATTTTATCTTGATATATACACTAAAACTATGAGGTATACATTTTTTTTAATTCCCCCTCTATTCTTTCGGCATATGTTATTTATTTTATATCGGAGCTGTGTTATATATAATCAAGTAAGAAGATAAATACAGAAGAAAATATTTACTTTTTAATTTCAAAGGAAACGGCGTTTAAAAGTTGACGAATTTAGGTTGTTCAAAATACGCGCGTATACTCAGCATCATTAATTTCCGGATTAATTCTTTTTTATTGGATACTTCTAGATATAAAATTTAAGAAATTATGTTATACAGAATTAAATTGAGCAATACAATTATGGTTAATCTAATTTGGAAATGGAAATGCAATGTTATACTGAACCGCCATCTCTACGCGGCTTGCTAAATGAAGCCACTTTCGGGTCTCGGGATCGAATGCATCTAGTTATTTCTGTTTCATGGTTTAGAACGGACATGTATGAGACCAATATTACATTTGTCCGTTTTCATTGTACGCCAAATTTTTTAAGTCTATTAGCTGTAGGATATAGAGAGATCCGAATACTTCTCTATCCTACAGTCAATTAATACGCTTGAAAAATTTATTATACAACAAATGTCAGAGCTTAAAGCTTATTGGAACTAACAGTTAAAGCTCTGTCATTTGAAAAAAAACAAATTATAATAGATCATAAAATTAAAAGTGTCTCAAAATAATTTTTTTTTTGAGAGATATTTCGAGAACCGAGAAAAATATCAAAGGCGTACTTTCAAAGCGCTTGAAATATTATAACACTTTTGCTTGAAATACAATATATGTATTTTGATATTTTGCGTACTTTCTATCCGATCAAAATTAACATGTCCAATAATTCCCGAATATAAACGTACGAAGTTTGATAAAGAATCTTTGCTCTCTTTTTACTAAACATTTTACGCATAAAATATATGTATCCATCAAATAAATGCGAATATCTGATGAATATTTTCGTTTACAATATATTTATCAAATAGCCGAGATAAGTATGAATTATGCGTGGGTAGATAATCCATCGCCGCTGATAAGTATCGCATAATTTACATGGCGGAAGTAATCCTGCATGGGAGATATGTTGAAAACTGCGGAATTGTTTTTCAAATGCATGCATTTTACATTTGAAAAGTTATTTAATTAATTGAGATTCGTATCCAGGCTGAGGAATATTTTTTGTAATAAATTATTTAGATTTTTAAAATGATTATTAGTTTTATTATTAAAATTATTAAAAAAATGATTAATCTAAATTTGAGATTTACATATATTAATTTCAGTTCAGCGATTGCGTCTCAAGTCCGACGAACCTTATCGGCGCGCAGTTTATAAAATTGAAATAATATATTTGCAAAATTTGCATTTAATATTATTAAGCACTAAGATTCGCTTTGACCAAAAATAGGATTATTTCTACTAATTGTTATATTATGAAAAATTTGATAATTGAAATTTATATTTAGATACATAAAATAGCTTTTACCTTTTTCGCGACACTCTTGTTAAAATACTTTGTATGAAATTGACGAATGTTGATTCATCAATTCGATACTGACGTCCGTATTTTATAATATATTCTATGGTTATTTCTATGCTCTTGCAGAATGCCGCGTGTAAATAACGTGTTTTTAAATACCTTTAATATTTATAGAAGGTGCACCTGTGGAATGTGTATTAAATATTATCTGTACGGCGAAATATAAATATTTCTCCATACAGAAATGTTTATTCGATCAGCAAACTGAATAAAAATGGAAATTGAACGATATAATCATATTTTTATTAAATAATTTTATCAACGGATTTTCGATATATAAATATATTCTTCGAGATTAGATTAATTTATACATATAATTAACCAATATCCTTTGTAACCATGTAAAGCGATTGATTATAGCCATTATTATCTTGACTTTTTATAATATAATTACGACGAGAGGGAAGGGATAATTTCTCGCGAGCTAGGGATGATGGGGAAAACAACGATTAGGAGAGCAAGACAGTTCCAACACGTCCTGATAGAAAAACTTAGTTTTCCATGTACTTTGCATTTGTTATAATAAAAAAAAATAAAAATCGAAACATTTGTTATATAACAAGATTTGCTTAATAATAGCATGAACACCTAACTTTGGCTCATAGCCCCTTTTTGAAAAAAATTGAATAGGCGTCATGTAAAACTTTTCTTATTTTAACACGAGAGCACAAAGGATGCCATTGAAAAATATTGCCATCTGAAAAATAAATAATGAATAAAATTTAAGCAGTAAAACTATAATTTGTTATTAAAAAATATTTTCTTTATAATAAAAATGAATATTTTTATGAAAAATATTGAAGAAAAATTTATAGTAATTATTTAAATTTAATTTAGATATTGACGGTTCTAGAATTAATTAATGTTTTCACTAGTGTTACGTTATATTTAAATAAAGAAAATTGATGAACATTTCATACTCTTACATGAAAATAATGCGATAGAATTTCATTCTTTTAGTTTCAAAATGTTCTTTAAATTTCATTCTTTAATATCAATATAACTTTTTAAAATTTTTATATTTTATTTACAATTAAATTATTTAAAACTCTCCTCATAAGAATTCAAGCTATTTTAGAAAATTATTTAAAGAAAACTATACAAAAAATCTGAAAAAATTCAAAGTGTTACATTAATTACAAACTTATTCTCAATATTTAATTAAATCCTTATGTTATATAAAAAAAACTGGAGAACTTCCTTAATTTAGTTGTTTACCCAATTGAGTCTAGTATTATCAAATTTAAATTAAAAAAAAAATAAAATTCATTGCTTAGAATAACATCACCGTTCCTACGATGAATCAGCCAACATTTCCGTCAATAAGCTATCTATCAAAAGTCTGGAAAGACTGGGAAACCCTCGATAATCGGCGCGTTTTTATAATCTCCGTTCGGAAACGCGTCGCGGACGTGGACGAATGATAACAAAGAGTAAGTGAAGAGAAAAAAAATAATAAGAAAGAATTAGAAAGTCGTCACGGATGAAGCGGCTACCGTCATTGACAAGTGTGGGAATTGCATTAAGTGAGCCCGCATTACGTTAAACAAGCCCCGCGCATCATTCTATAAATATTGCACGCGATGTGTAAACTCAATCGATTACTGGCAAGGGCTTTCGCGAACGCCTGTCGCACCCGCCGCGCCGGCACCCTCTCTTTCTCTATCTCGCCGACATAACAATAACCGTACGGCACCGTAATTCTGAAAATAGCGACGGCAAGAGGTGAGCTGACGCTATTTCGAGTCGCGTGTCAAAACACATCGCGATACGCGATGCGCGATGCGTATCGGGGGCTGCCGGTTTGCGTTCCAGCGCGAGAGTCCCAATCGAAAGGTGAGCCGTCGTGCGTCGCGTACGTATCAGCGTGCATAGCGTATTTCTGACGCGCCCGTGTGTACGTCTGTATGCGTGCGTTTAGTCCGCTTCTATATATATATATATACTTAAATCCCTGCGTATCTCTCTCAGTGTCAGGGTGAATGACGGGAGGGTGGAAGGCGATGGAGTTGCAGGCAGGGTCGCCAGGACGCTCTCCCCAGTGTCATCCCCGACGGTCAAGGGCAGTGGCGTCGCGTGACGTCATGCGACGCTGCAGTGACGCAACTAGTCGCCAAGGGCAACCCACGGTTATGGTCGCTTGGCAACCCCTTTTCGCCCTACTGCTGCCGCTCGAGTCGCGGCTGCCGAGTGCCATACTCCCTTCCACCCTCTTATCCCACCTCATATCGCAGCCGCACTCTCTATCTCGCGTACACGTGCCGTTGCTCAATGAACTCTCCCCGCCGTCTTTCCCTTTCTCTCTCTCTCTCGCTCTCGCTCTCTCTCTCTCTCTCTCTCTCTCTCTCTCTCTCTCTCTCTGTCACTCTTTTTCTCCTGCTTCCCCCGCCACGCCGTTCCGTTCCGCGCGTTCGCCGTGACGTGACCCTAACCCCTAGCGGGGCCTTCGCGGATGCTGCGAGCTGCGACGCGACCCGGAGTAACGACACCCCGGCCGGTTTTACCCTTCTCTTCTCCCTCGCCGCTCACCATCGGGATTTTTCACTTTAATACCAACACACGCTAATTCTGAAAAATATCATAGAACCCGACCGGTCCATAATACCGGGAATTATATTACTCCTGTCCCGAAATCGTGATGTAAAATCGTGCAATGTTACCCCATACTTTGCTATTTAACGAATAATCGATGGAATTGTTTCAATTCCGGATACCAGAGAATATTCTGGAAAGTTCCAATCGTTGCTCGTCCTGCAGGACAACAGGTGTTTAGATGTCAAATCGAAGGAAAGATTTTGTTTTAGATTAAAATACCTAACGATTTATATTTATCTGAAATGCCGATCATATATGATTGAAGGCCCGATTTATCAACGACGAAAAATATCTTTTCGTTAGCTTTCACGTTCGTTCTACAAAAAAGAAAGAAAGAAAGAAAGAAAGATTTTACTGAGAAGAAAAGGTGACAAAAGAAGATAAAAAAGAAAATAGTGAAACTGTCCCAACTGTCTCCAAGCCGAGACAGACATCTATTAAGATAAAGAAAGAAGAGGATGCGCGCGAGATGTTAAGGGAGAGACGCGGAGAAAGGCAGGCAAAATACAGAAAGAGAGAAAAGGAGAAGGGAAAAAAAAAGAGGAGAGCACTCGGAGGGATTTCTCGCGGTGAGACGGAGAGCAGCGGAAGGTATACCGCGAAGTGCAGAGGAGGCTTCATCTCGCTCTCGGTCCTATTTATAGACGTGCTCTCAGCTTCACTCGTGCCCACTGTCGCTCGCGCACTGTCTTTCTTATGTAGGTGCCTGTATACCTATATATACGTGGCGACTATATCACCCGTTTTCTTTCTCTTTCTCTCTTTTTACGGGCGTGCTACCGAGAGTCGAGACCAAAACCGTGCAAGATGTCCGGAGCGCGAGAGATCGATCACGTTGGATTCAAACCGCGAAACAATTGTCTGCGTTACGATAGCGGATGTCGCATGTATTTCCGCTGAAAAGATGCTTTTGTAACAACGATAGAGATTGAGGTAACGCCTTCACTGGCGGATCTATGAGGAAGGCCATGGGAGCCATAGTCCCTCCTTGAAGTCTCCTTTTTTCAAAATATTTGTAGCAAAATGTTACGTAATTTTTAATATTTTCGAAATGTTTAATTACAATTTTGATATTTCAAAAATAGTTTTTAATTTAAGAGACTCCTACATATAAAAATATATAAGTTTTATTATATACTTTTTCTGTATTAATATAATTTTAAATAAATCATTTTATGAATTATACATTTAAATAATACTTTTACAAATGTAACTATTTAAATAATAACTTTATATTATGTTTTTAATATTTGACCTTAAAACAAAATGTTGCTTACGGCGTACCAATTACCTTTTCCTGACAAAGAACAATGTTAAAAAAGGTCATTTTTTGCCTATTAATGGAAACTTAAAAAATACAGTGAATCTTAGATAGATTTCAATCAGCTGCACACAATGATGCTATTAGTTTGCATTGAAAATTCGGAGAATATTCTTTTCAAGTTAAAGTCCTTATTTTAACTGAAAAGTAGGACTTTAATCTGAATAAATAATGTTCCTCACACATTTTCAAGGAAACCAATAACACTATCGTGTTCAACAAGTCGAAATCTATCAGATTTGCTGTGTTCTTTACGTTTCTATTAGTGGGCGAAAAATAGCCTTTTTTAAACGTTATTCTTTTTGGATCCGCCAATGAGAACAACGCCTTTCCTCATCCTCATGGCTGAACCATTTGAATATTTTGAACGCGCGTGGTGGTTCTCGCTTAACGGTTTAACTTTCGCGATTCTATCACGACCGTGGCTAAATTTGTTGGTTTAATTAAATCTCCATTAAATTTTTATCTGAAACTGACTCTGACATTTTCTTTAGCGAAACATATATGTGGATATATATGTATGTTCGCACGTGCTGACGCGTGTGCTCAACAGCGAAATAATTTCTGTTCATGAAAATTTCATTAAATATTTTCTCGCTTTCAAATTTGAATATCAAATGTTATGAGCAACTGCTTCTTCTTCCGATTAAAATTATATAAAATTTGCTTGAAATTAACTGGACAATAAAATCTTATTATTTACGTATTATTTAACGGCGTAATCAAAATTTCTTTTATAACTAAACATTTGCAAAATTTATTTATTGGTATTTTTTATTAAGGGAAACTATATTTTATCCCTTGAATAGAATATTCAGTTTTTTACTCTTTTTAGGGAAAATTGTTTTACCTTTTGAAATTGAATATTCAGCTTCTTATTATTTAACGGTGTAATAAAAAATTTTTCTATAATTGAACACTTGAAAAATTTATTTATCGATATTTATTTATTAAGGGAAACTATATTTTATCTTTTAACTAGAATATTCAACTTTTTTATCCTTTTTTTATAGATGGTTCAAGTTAAAGACACAAAGTTTTACAAATGATATTTTTATTTGACATCTTATAATTGGATCCAAACTTCATTCCAAATCAATCAACTTGATGTTGCGAATTTGAGGATTTTCACGTTAGTTTGCCTTAATACTATCGGAATGCTTAAGATCGTGCGTGGACTAATGCCCCGTGAGCTTGTTGTATACATTTCGTGTTTGTTACACAGAGTGTCGAGGAAAGGTTTAAGTGTTTAAAAACTCGACGGCATGTTCCTCGATCAATATAAAGTCGACTATATTTTTAAGTAAAATATTGATATGTCGATAATTATGTGCATTAAGAAACAATAAATTTTTTTAGAGGATGCGGACATAAATATAATTTTGGTCATAACTTCGAGCGAACGTTGGGATAGCAAAATTTGTGTATTTAAAGTTTAGATAATTTATATAATAAAATTTCGGCTGAGAAAAAGTCGACTTCAAATTGCTCAAGGAATGCATTCACCGGTCGTTTAATTCTTTCTCTAACAATTTGTATACAACTTGTGAAAGGGTTACGAAAATAATCAAAACAACTTGGCCTCGAGTCAATGTTAATTGTATTTCTGTTAATAATTGTTGCAAGATTGTTCGCGTTACCCGCTTTGCAAAGAGAAGCATATGCAGGAGCGATGATGACAACACGAATATACAGGTAGCTGGGAGCCTTTGTTATGTGCATTGCACTCAGAGCGCAATATGTATAATAATTACATATAATTTATCTAGCGATAGGATAATACTATCTGTAAAAAAAGTATTTTCTTGGGGACGCGCTTGCATTACATTGCGTTTACAATTTATGTAGTGCGTATCATCGCGTTCGCATATGGCGTGTGTGTGTGTGTGTGTGTGTGTGTGTGTGTGGTGTGCGTGTGTGTATGAGTGTGTGCGTGCGTGTGTATGTGTGCGTGTACATATGCATATGCGACTTTACGTTTACAATTCGTATAAGCTTGGGTATACCATGTCATTTCTGTTCACTGTTGCAACGCATTGCACGCCAGAATAGTCGTTACAATATAATAAAAATAATTATTTAACTTTAACAATATATTCATTTGATATAGTCATCTTGTTAATAAATAGAGCAACATATACATAACATTAACAATTGCTAAATATATGTATACACGTACGGGATAATAATGCGAAATGAAGAAAAGAAAAGAAGGGGTCGGGAGCAGAGAGGGGAGGGGGCGGGAAATGGCAAGAGAACGTTAGATTTTACATACATACAGCAATTATGTATAATAAGTTATATACATATGTACATGAAATATTTCTTTCAACAACGATAATCACGTTTAATTACAATTATTCGTGGAATTTTTTTACAATAACGTGAGAAAAGAGGAAGGAAAGGGTGGAGGGAACGAAAGAATGATTGAGAATTGGAAGTATTTGACGGAGACAGCCGAGATTTAGCGTGTTCGGAGCACGAAGAAAATATGAGAATGTAGATGTAAGAGCAACGAGATAGTTAAAAAAAAGTGTGGGGGGGAGGGGGAGAGGGAAGAGGAAAGAAAAGCGATCGCTGCTACAAAATCAAAATTCAATATCCCGTGAAAATTATACGGGGAAATTCACGAAAATATATTGCACAATTTCACCGGCAGGGAAACGTAGCTTCGGGAAAAATTTAACAATCGTCGAAACTAAGTTTCTCAACAACGTTTTATCGCAACACGAGGAGAGGAATTTTTTTTCTCTTCCTTTTTATCATCTATATCTCTTCTAACGCAATTCCATAAAATCTTTTTAAAAAATAAATACTTTTTGTTTTGACCATTTTCTGTTTATGAGAGAGAGAGAGAGAGAGAGATTCAGTGTGCGAATCAATAGTTATATATACAAATATATACTTAATAAAAAAATATTTCTATTTCCGTTGCCGCGAACCTTGTCAACAGCCCTGCTTTCCTTGAGAGATAGACGTACCTACAAATATACAGCTCCATCCATGGAAACATGAATTTCTTGGGAATTGCATTCGAACCGCATGAGTCTTTTAAATTGCGCTTTTAACGGGGAGGTGGAGTGGGGTAGAGGGAACGAGATATATGCTCTTAAATATTGAGTCCCGCTTCTCTCATATTGACCATGGAACGAGTCGATATATAATAATTCATCGTTTTACGCAGCATTACATTCTCTCACAGTCGTTTGCATGCAATGAGACGCATTGCTCCTCCTCATCCCACCCTTATTCCTCCTCTCATCACTCCCTCCTTTTCAATCTCTCTCCCTGTCTCTCTCTCTCTCTTTCTCTCTCTCTCTCTCGCTCTCTTTCTATCTATCTTCCGCTTCACTCTACAGTTCCCGGAAGCTGCGGATGGTATCGATTTCATGTTATACAATTGCACGAAAATGCTCTCACCACACTCAATGGCATCTAGATAGATGCCACCAAATATCTTGCGAGGAGTGAGGGAGGGGGAGAGCGAGAGAGAGAGAGAGAGAGAGAGAGAGAGAGAGAGAGAGAGAGAGACAGACAGAGAAAGTTCACATTTTATACGTATCTGGATACAAGCTAAGACACGAAGACATGTAAAGCAGAATAATAATGTCTGTCATTTTTCTATTTTAAGAACAGGATTTTTTTTTTATAATCGGACGATTAACTTCCATTTCATTGTAATAGCTCTCATTCAACTGTGAGTTCGTTTTCAATGATCGCACAGATTGTAGTATATTTTAAGTACTTCGATTTTTCGCTGTGACGCAAGAGATATTATTTTTGTACAATGAGAAAACCGTATTCTTATGATTTTAGTCTTAAAATACTTGAAGTTAATCGTTCTCTCACGAATGATAAAAATTGCATATACGACATCTAATTCTTTCTTTTTCAACTCACATGATAATTTTTGGAATGAGCAAATTGTTTATTATTATTCTTATGATTTATAGATATGTGTGTGTGAATAGCGGAAATTTCAAAGAATTCTTGTGTTCGTGAGATTCAATTAATTTGTATCCAGCTATGTTTTAAGATAAATTATGAAGAATCGACGATAAATAATGGAGGACCGACGATAAATAACGGATCAGTCGGCGACGGATCAGTTTTGACCGCCTAAAGATTTCCGCAATTTCTTCATCGGTCATCATGAGAGATGCAGGAAAGAAAAGATGATCGATGATCGAAAAAGAGAAGAGAGAGAGAGAGAGAGAGAGAGAGAGAGAGAGAGAGAGAGAGAGAGAGAGGATAGAGGAAAATAAGAATCGGGGAGACATAGATCACAACTTGTCAGAACGTGACAAACGTAATGAGATCTCAGACGTTAAAGGGGATTTTTTTCAACATCGTTGTCATGGAATTCATTGATTGCAGGGTGACGACGCGTGGCTCTGATGATGGGTTCTTGGATTAGCGTGAGACGCCTCGCGCTTCAGCCTCTGCTTCAGATGTACCTTCGCGTGACGCTTCTTCTCGTCGCTTCTGGCGAACTTTCGGCCGCACTGATCACAGCAAAATGGTTTTTCACCCGTGTGCGTGCGCACGTGGGTGGTTAGGTGATCGCTCCTCGAAAACGAGCGCATGCAGATGCGACACTGAAATGGCTTCTGCCCGGTGTGAATACGTATGTGCCGGGTGAGCTCGTCGCTGCGAGAGAACCTGCGGTCGCAGCCGTCCACCGGACAGGCGTAGGGCCGCTCGTGGACCGGCGTTTTGCTCGGTCGATTCGGGTACTTCCGCGGTTTCACGGGAACCAATCGGAGCGGTATCGCGCTTTGCTGATAGACCTGAGAAAGGATCTCGTGGCCCTTGGACGTGCTCGGATTGTATTCGGCCAGCTGGACTCCCGCGTTACCGCAGGTGCCAGATGGTGGAGCTTGTTGTTGCTGTTGTTGC
>NW_017304406.1:322708-324663 GCF_001594115.1 Trachymyrmex septentrionalis | reverse complement strand
CTGGACTCCCGCGTTACCGCAGGTGCCAGATGGTGGAGCTTGTTGTTGTTGTTGTTGCTGTTGTTGTTGTTGAGCTTGCGCTTGAGCTTGTTGCGGCTGTTGTACATTTGGAGTGTAACCGGTGCCGGTTGGCTCCTGCTTCAACGTTGTCTCCTGATGATGGGTGTGAGAATGATGGTGGGAGAGAAGACCAGGATCGTAAGCATCCTCGTGACCCGTCAGCCAGGTCGTGGTGGTGGTGGTTGCCGTGTCGTGATAACCAGGCGGTGGGGGTGGTTTCGAATCGACCTGCAGCAATTCGACGGTCTCGCCGCTGTACGCGGTCGAGTGTAGGTTGGGGTGAAGGAACGGCTGGCCCGCCAAGGTTAAGGTTGGTGACGGTAATGGCGCCCACAGCTCCTGACCCGTCGGCTGTTGCGGTTGCTGCTGCTGCTGGTCGCCCTGGAGATTGCTCAGAGGCGAGGACTGCGTACAGGTCGTGGTGAAGACGCCGCGATAGGTCAACGTCGGTACGTTGCAGATATTCACGCTCGTCGCGGGCGCGGTAGACGTGGAATGCGGTGAGTATAAAATTACACCACTCTGCAGCGCGTTACAGCGATCCGCCTCGTCCTGGGTTTGATGGTGGCGCGACGGCGGGCTGCTCGAGGAAGGCGCGTTCGACGTGACGGCATTTCGCGCGTCCTGATGGTGATGATGCCGATGATCCCTACCGGCGGACGGACCGTTCTCGTCTTCCTCCGCAGTCGCCTCTTCTAGAGAGAGATCCTCGCTCGCCAGGCTGCCTGTGTGAAACACCGATAAAATCATCGTTTAGTCTCAATTTCAAACGTACCACGTGCATGTATGTCATCGTACATGTATGTTTCATGTCCTATATACGAAACGAATGGGTGTGTATTTGTATCGGGAACCGACAGGAAGAAACACGCGATACGGGGGTGACTTTATCTCTCAAAGGCTCTATCTTTTGTCTGCATCCTGCCGCGCGTTGTTACTTCCTTTCATACGCATATAATTGCTTGACTGACGTTGAGGAAGTACTCATCAAAATCACGAACAAATGAATGCTTGCAATACTGTGCAATTTTAGTTTATATAGAAAGATTTTACCGAATTCGATAATGTTTTCCCGATGTACCGTCGATAACTTGTCGGACATATCGCTGAGGAATAAAACACGAAGGAATCGTAATTGTGCGTTTGCGCTTTTATTAAATATACGTGCTTGCATGTCGGGAGATAAAAAGGTATATAGCAAACGCTTTTGTAAAGCTGTACGATAATCGGGAGGGTTATTACGGTACTGGGAGGGTGGCGGAGGTGGGGACGTGGCTGGAAGCATGAATGAACCGAACCGAAGGGATAGTGGGAGGAGGCGGGCGAGGAAGAGGAGGTGGTGATGCAGAGGAGGGTCTCTGAATGTCGGGGTCGTTGAGTATTGATCCGCGACAGGCGGACAGACCTTCGATATTACGTGTTTTCGCGGGCAAGTGTAATAAACGTCAGTAACACGCCTCGTGGCTCTTCGCCGCAGACGCTGTACCGGCTGATGCTTGCGCACCGCCGAGAGTGCGGTACTCGAGTACTTTGGACGATATCTAAATTTTCCCGCGAATGATGCAGATGTTAACGACCAGGCATCGAGGAACGCGAGGAGCTCGCGAACGTAGAATAGAAAGCGAAAGGTCGACGAAAGCGAAACAGTACGTATTCAATGAGCGCCGTGTTTTCGCCCATGTAATCCTGTTAATGTTCGCCGAATCACGAAGGATACAGATTGTATCCAATCGGTCCCGCGGGTCTCAATTATACAACAATGATCGCATACAGTATATTATATTGTCCCCCTTTGTTGCGTTACGCCATCAACGAAACGCATTCGGAGTAAATAAAGTCCTAACGATGAAGAAGTAGGTATTCGGTTAAAGCTGCGTTGAGAGAAACGAGAGGAT
>NW_017304406.1:320904-322608 GCF_001594115.1 Trachymyrmex septentrionalis | reverse complement strand
GTAAATAAAGTCCTAACGATGAAGAAGTAGGTATTCGGTTAAAGCTGCCTTGAGAGAAACGAGAGGATTCTCTCTCCCCCCTCTCTCTCTCTCTCTCTCTCTCTCTCTCTCGATCTCTCGATTCTCGTCTTAAGGATTAGCTGGTGGTAGGTACCTGAGATTGGTGGCGGTTCGACAAGCGCGGAGGGTCCGAAGAAAGACGGTAGGTCGCTGCTGGTGGTAACCGGTGTGTTCAAGTCGCCGGGTTTATCCTTATCGTTCGTATCGTGAATATCGCTCCTGCAATTCCTGATGCAACTCTTATCATCGTCGTCGGGTTGCCGGTGCCGCTTGCCGTCCGCGATATCGGTGGACGGTGACGAGGCATTGGGGTGCTGCAGCTGATGCTGGTGATGATCGTCCAATCGATGATGGTGCTGGTGATGGCGTTCGTGGTTGTGCTCCGTGGGGGTTGTTGAGCTGATTTGAAGTTGCATATGTAACGGCACGTTTGTGGACAGGGAGAGCTGCGGCGTGTTCGTCTTGCCGCAGCTGGTAGAGGACGAATTCGTGCAGGTCGCGTTCACGGACGTCCCGCCGACGCCGCAAGTGACCGAGCTGGACGAGGAGGCCGCGTTGTACGGTAAACACGCGTCGAAGCTAAGCTGCACCGGCAGATTGAACGTCGCGTGATGATGATGATGATGATGATGACCCAGTGGTGGTGAGGAGAGCAGAAACGGGCTGGTGGCCGCGTGCGGCTGCGAGCCCACCACCTCTACGCCGTCCATAGTCATCCTCTGGAGCTGGTCGCCTCCCTGGGCGATGGCAGAATCCTCGGTGCCGCACTGCGTGTCCTCGCCTGCGGTTGTATCGTTCAACGTAATTATTATGGTTAAAATTACTGCCGTAATCTTCGATCACTCCAAGTATTATTATTCCGAGAGCAATTAAGTTTCTCTCTCTTTCTCTTTCTCTTTCTCCCAATGTAAATAGCGCGCGTGTTAAAGATGTGTGTGAATAATGCGTTAATATCTCTCCCGATCTATCAAAGGGATCGATCCGTCACTCTACTCCTCCCAGCTAGTAGGATTAGTAGTGATTAAGTATGTATGACATTTCCCTCTTTCTTGCTCGATCGCGTGGCGCGCGCCCTTGGTTAACTCAATCGAATCGTCCGCGCGCCGGTTTGACGCGAGAAAAAGAGCTGTCTTCCTTCCCGCCTTGGCTTTCTTTTTTTTTTCTACCTCGATGGATGCCACCGGCCGTGGCCGGTAACACCACGTCGCAGAATGGACCACCACCGACCACTAGTAATCACCATCACCGACACCAATTTACCACCACCGTGTGCGCCAAGGAAGCTTACGCGCGTATAGGACCGTTGCGACTGTCTTGAATACGCATAGATATTTCGTCGATCGGTCAATTCGATATATCGGTACCACCGTTTTCACCTCGCGAACGATGAGGAGAACAGACTATTATGAACGACGGTATACATGTATATCGTGGGGACCGATGTACGCGTGTGTACGTCCGGAACGCGCACCGCTCTCGCGGGATATTACACCTCCTCTTCTCACCTTCCGAACGTTACGAACGACGCGACGCGTCTCCGAGAGAGCCGATGTGAATACGCGTCGGAAAGCGAGGCAAAAGTATTCGTGCGGCGAGAGAAGACGTGTGTCCGGCAACCGCCACCCGCCGTCGCCGTCGCTGCCG
>NW_017304406.1:303382-320804 GCF_001594115.1 Trachymyrmex septentrionalis | reverse complement strand
GTCGTCGTCGTCGTCATCGTCGCCGCCGCCGTCGCCGTCGCCGCCGCCGCCGCCGCCGCCGCTGCCGCGTCAGGTCCACGCGTGCTCCGAATCTGTGCGCGAGTGAGAGCAAATACAGTGTGTATGATCCGGGAACGTGTGCGTAGGCGCGAGAACGTGAGCGCGTTCGCGCGCGCGCGAGTGGCCGCGCGCGTTTTACGTCGCGTCGACAACTCTTTCTCTTTCTCTCTTTCTCTCTCTCTCCCTCCCTCTCTCTCTCTCTCCTTCTTTCCCTTTCTCTATCTTTCTCCCTCTTTCTCTCTCTGTCCATCCATGTTTATCCGTCTCTCTTTCAAACCGCGCGCGGATTCGCTTCTCTTTTTCTTTCTTTCTATCTTTCTTTCTTTCTTTCTTTAAACGCGACTCTCCTTCAGAGCAAAGGTGTATAGCGCGGCCGAGAGAGAGAATATATATTGGCTCGTGCACGGCGACGGTTGTTAAAGGACGCGCGATGCGTGGGGGTCGCGCACGAACTGAGCCGAGCGGCGGCGCGCCCCGTAGTTTTATGAATGGACCGCCGAGACTGTCCCATATTTGGAAGCGCGGAGTCGAGACCGCCAGCCAATCCCCGCCCGGCCGGACCACTGTCTACGCACGCGTGTGTGCGCGCGGGATACGTCTTCGTGCATGTATGCGCGTATATTTATATACGCCAGGGTATACATGTGTATTTAAGAGATACTTCAAGATACACACGCGCGTATATTTAAATACACGTACGACGCACGCAGATCCTATACGCAAGTATCGCATATACGCACATGTATAAGTGTAAGATCCGAACGATCTCCCCCTCCCCCGCCCCACCCAGTCACCAGTGCTTCTCGCGCGCCGTCGTGGTTACCAGCCAGTGCTTACGAAGTACGAACGTATATCTACCCCCACCAGTTGCCCTTCGCGCGCCGCCACCTTCCCCTATCTCCCTCCGCGTACTAGCATCCCACCATGGGAGCTTCCTCCCCCTCCTCCTCCGGCTCCACCGCCGGCTCCACAACCCCGTTCACTAGTGACGTAGAGCGTCATGACGTAGACTCGCGGCGCGCGACTGTTGTTCCCCCGCCCCTCCCTCTGTATGAGGTACTTTCGAGAACGCGCGCGAGCACGCGACGCAGGAAGATGGAGGAAAAGCCGCGAACTGACGTTAACGAGAGCGAAAAAGCGAAGCGTAGGACAGAGCGCGATCAATCTGACGTTATATCGCGGAACGACTCTTGTCATCCAATTGGAGGGCCTAACGCAGATGAGAAATTTTTTTTGTTTCCTTTTCTTCTCTTCTTTTTTCCTTTCTCAGTGTTGAAGAGGGATAGGCGACAAGAACTCGGACATTTCGGACGCGTGCAGTTAATCGTAAATTAAAGTAAGCAGGCCGGGTCGGTCGGCGGATCGCGTGTCGAAACTTAATTGTCACCGGTCGTCAACGTCGATAACTATTCCTGTCATAACCACGCTTGTCGGCGCGGCGGTGCGGAATTATTAACGGCTCGTACATAGCCGGGGCAAATATGGTTAAGCCGTGTACCGCGGTAAATTATCCTTGTATTACTGTCAATTATGCGCGAAGTCCTAGAGAATAAGTATTCACTTACGCGCGGTGCGCGCAAATTGCCGCCATTATCGTCGTTATATCGGTAACTAAGCCCGCTGAGAAAAGGCGTGCGGCATGATAATGAAATTCCGCAGATCGCTATCCCGCACGTATCGCTCGGGATGACGTGGAGGAGACCATCGATCGCGGGGGAGCAAGGGACCTGCTATTCCCTTCCCTCCCCCCCCTCTCTCTCTCTCTCTCTTTCTAGTCTACTCCGCTATTATTGGATCTATCACGACGAATGGAGCGTCGAGAATGTGGCCTCTCAGCGTTTGGCCGATTGCATATATGTATATGTATAAATAGTTACGTAGTCATCCACGGTAAAAGCGATACAAATCCGTTGCGTACGGAGAAAGTAATTTTATCCCCGGACGATGGTTTTCTCCTTCTTTCTCTCTCACTCTTTCCCCCCCGTCTTCCCAACATCTGTGAGCGCGCGTGTCTGCCATACATGAGACAGACCTGCGGCACCTCTCCTCGGGAGGGTAAGAGACGCGTGCCATTTGTGCGGACGCGTGCGTCCGTCCGTCCGTCTGTCCGTGCGTACGTGCGTGCGTGCGTGAGCGCCCGGTTAGCAGTCACGTATATACGCGCACGCGCGTACGATCTTTTTCTCGCGGGCGTCTCGCAACCACCTGATGCCCTATTTGGCACCACGCGCTGCCACGCGCCCGTTCCCCCTCTCCCTTCTCTTGCTCTCTTGGTATCTCTTGCCCCCTTGGCCCCTTCCCGCCGCCCGCGCCGTGTATCTATCCGCTCTCTATGTATTTCTCTCTCTCTCTCTCTCTCTCTCTCTCTCTCTCTCTTCAATTTTCTTTAATTTGGTTTTTATTCTATTTTGTTTATTCTATTTTATTTTATTTTTGCTGAATTTATTATGCTTGAGCGTTTCTCCTTTTTTTTTGTAACTAATTTTTTTTTAGTTTTCGTAATTTTCTCTGTTCTCTCATTATCACATTTGCATTAATTTGTTCTTAAAGGGCATAGCTCTAAAACGATAAATGCCCTATCTAGTTATACATCTCTCGTTCCTCCTATCCGATGCACTTTTTATTTCCTTCTTTGATCATCCTTTGATAAGAAGGGTGTGCCTTTATTATAATTCTGTAAAAAGGCTCAATGCGCGATTTCTTTAATAATCGAAATCGAGTAGAAATATGCGATAATACGCAGTCAGATTTGCATAAAGCGAGATTATATATTAGTCTCCATATGTATACATTCTCGATCTTTATGTAATATTGAAAGATATCGGTTTAATTTATATATAGAATATAGATAATCTCCAAATCTGTTCTATTCTGGAGGTAATGTTATTGATGACGAAATTATAACTACTAGGAAATAAATGCTGGCAAACGGTTTTGCTTTCAGATAATACGACACCAGACCTATAATTAATGAGACTACCAAATAAGTCGATACTCTTGAAGAATACGTCATACCTATTATTGATCTCTCTTATATTTTTTATTATTTATAGGCTATCCAAGTCAGTTTAACATAATTTAATTACTTTTTTAATTTAACGACAAATATAATTAGCGCGCAGTTTGCTTGAACTGGAAATTGTAAAAATTGACATAAAAATATTATTAAGCCAATCATATTTTGGTCTTTTTCGCTTATTTGTGTTGGTTGTTTTTTCGCACAGAAGAATGATCACAGATTAATAAGATAATAGTATAGAAATTGTCTCGTTTTCTTAATTTTTTTTATAATTAGACATCGTATATTTTATAAACAGAATATAAAATATACACAAATATGTAAATATGCAAATATGCATAAATAAATATACATTTTTAGAATATTTTTTTTAATAAAATAAATTTCTATTTCTTTCCTTCCAATCTACTCTCTAAAAAAATATGCAACTGCATACAAATCCAATTTCTAGTAACATAATAACACAATACAAGATTACTCTACAAAATGATCTCATGCGTGATATGCGTTAATACTACGTTGTGTCCAATCGATTTTATGTAAAAATCAGTGCACGTACACGAGAGCAAAGAGACAGTGACGCACGCCAACGACGTTGATCTGGCATAACAAAATGTTCTAAATTTACCAATGGCTCTCGACGAGGTGGTGGGCGCGCACTATTCGTGGCCCTAATCGACGCGATTTTGCGCGGGCGAGCGACGTTATTTCAAGCCGCCACGCAACCACCTGAGCCACCCAGCATCCCCAAATACCCGGGATGACTAGTGTGGCGAGCGTCAAATATTTTCCTATGCTGCTGATGAGTCAGTCAACCGATGATGCGAGATTTTTGGCAGTGATTACCGTCGCTCGTCCTCTCTCGCGATCACGTCGCCTCTCGTCCTCGCTCGGTTGTCACCGCTTTCCTTTCTGCGTTGTATATCTTTTATTGATCGACGTGCGAAAGACGCAGATCGTGTACGGAAGATAAATAAGAATCCGTGTGCGATAACACGATGCGGCACGATCGATGGTCATGGGAATTCTATGTTGACGCGAGATGTGTAAATTAAGATGCTTTCGGGGATGACGCTGGTACGTAAAATTACGAAAAGTGAACAATACGAGATGTTCTGGCACGCGCGCGATTCTGAATTCCTTTCAAACGATGCGCTTTAAACGTCACACTGTGAATTGTTGGTACACGAAAGTAGATACCTATTTAAAAACTTGAAATACAAAGGAACTGAATAATCTATATGAAACATTCGTTTGAGGAAAGTCAGATTTAAAAGAAGCATATTTAGTGGATTTAAAGGAAAACATTTATTCCTACGATTAAAGCGGATCTTCTGTTTTAGTGTATAATTATATGTATGACATTTAACAGGACGGAATTAGTGTTAATTATTTAATCAATTAATAGAAATAATTCAAATAATTCTATTTTCGATCTAAGCGGATCTTAGTGCTAAATGTAATTTCTTTGCAAATATATTATTTTAATTACATTATTAATTATTTAACATCTAATAAAAGTAACGCGGTTTTTATCATTTAAATATTCTTATGCCTGTTTTTTTATCAATATAGATTAATTTAATCTCGGTTCAACTTATCATTCATTTTTTTCTAATTTTAAAAATTAGAAAGAGATGAAGAGTAAGTTGAACTGAGATTAAAGTTCATCTACATTGATAAAAACAATCGTTAATGAAAACGATCATTTAATTTTGTCTTATTTAATAATATAATATTTACAATTTTTAATATTTATTCCTATGTTTGTATCCTTAAACTTTCATACTTAATTTTAATGGAATCATGTTAAAAAATTCTTTTTTAAATTCTATTAAGAACACTTATAAGATACTAAAAAAATAAATAAAGTATCTTTTAAGATACTTTATCTGTAATGCGAATATATACATAGGATATAAAGGAATACATAGGATCTAAACAATCAACCTGGATCTTTAACGCTTAAATAGTTTGGTGTGAATTTGCATATTATTACATATCTAATCCTGCAAACTGCATATCTTTATTTAATTTTCAGTTTGATAAGACACAATCCTAATAAAACTAGAGCAGTAATATTACAAATTAAATTGATAAGCAATTTAAAAATATTGATGCTCATAGGCATCTTAGACAAATTTTAATATCTAAAAAATTAACTTTTTTTTTTTTCCAACTTTTGATTATTATTTTTCCGACATGCATATTATTATGTACGTCTAATCTCAGATGACGTACATGCACTGAAAAAAAAAAATTGACTGAATATGGAACATAACATTTTTAATTGATTGCAGCAGCCAATTAAAAATGCTGTAACATATTTTTATCATCTAATTTGCTGTAACAGTCAATCTTTTCTTTCAGTGTAGAATTAAATAATATCAACGGTAAATATCTTCAAATATGATGTATATTACAATATACACAGGGAGATTAAATTACGTGCAACGTGACTTTAATGACGCCGTTTTTACCCCATTCTTCTCCCTAATCTCTCTATTAATTGCAATTTAAAGCAACGTGTATCATTTAAAAAATTTAGCATGACATCTCGAAAACTAAACATGTCTACATTGGCTACGATTTCAAGGGAACACAGTGATAAATGTGTACTTGCAAAGAAGTGTGCGAGTAACTACACGCTTCTCACGCTTTGTATCGCCGTTTATGAGAAACAGCCGCTGCAGGCGATGTATTTTAAATCGCTCCTGTACCGCGGCGATCGCTATTACGTACTTTGGTGCTACGCGAGCGGTGAGTCACGACGATTCGCGACGACTCGTGAGGCTTTCGCACGTTTTTGCGCGACACGTTACCGAGATCGTTGATTAATGAGCATTTCCGGTAAATACGACCATTTACTTTGACCTTTCAGAAGCTTGTACTGTAATGATGAGAGCGTTATTTCCGATTATGACAGTCGCCGCGGTAGAATTATCTACATCAGATCAACGAGAGCGTAATTTAATTAAGAAACTCTTAACGAGATAAGATCCGCAAGATCGTTCAAGATTATTCAAGATCTTAAAGACTCGATGACTCTTCAAGACGGAGAATGTCGGAGGCAATCTTACAGATACCTTCGATCCATCGAGAATCGAGAATTAAATATTAAATAAATAATAATAAAGGGCGAAGTAAGAGTCAACACATTTCTTTAAAAAAAAAAAAAATAAATTACACAATTAAAAGAATATAATACAAAAAAAAGAGAGGTAAAAATTACAAGTTTCAGCTACCGAATTGAGCCCTCTTTAGACATTAACTTATCAAAAAAATCGCAGTACAAAATTAATTATCGGAAATGTTCGCATATTCATTATAATCACAGTTCGGGTGAGTCTTGATGTAGAACTCGACATTATTCACATACGATTGAACAGTCAAATGTGTTTCGTATCTCTTGAAAAAGTTCTAGTTGGTAAAAAAAGATAAAAAGACGAAAATTTTTTCTTACGAAAAAAATAAACGCAACTAAATTAACATATCGGAATTCTAATAAGTAATTAAAATTCACCAAAAGTCATGTGTAAATTATTCAAACAAGTGGGTCCATATAAGTATGAAAAACCATTAGAATATAAAAAGTTAAGTGGAACGCTGTATAAGACGGACATCGCGTATCGATTATTATGTACGTTCGCTGATACGGATCAACACGGACTGAAAGAAGAGATGGACTGTCAATATCGAAAAGTCAAACTTTATTTACAATAGGTATATATGCCTTGAAGACCTTCAGTGTCAGTTTGTAAATTTAAACTATTTTTCTGCTTTTTAATATTGATCTCGGAAATTAAGCGTTTCCTATAGCAAGGCTCTTCATCTAAAATTTTAACCTTGTCCCACCGTGATCATACTGTAGCCTGTGCTCCGTTAATTAAATATTAAATCGATAAAAGATGCAGAGTTCTAAGGGAGGATTGCGGAAAAAGAATAATTCTTTTTACAGTTATATTAATGACTAACGCCAGCGGCGCTTCTAAAATCACTGGCTACGGGCTATTACCTATGCTATTTATCATAAGTCCATGGAACGAGACTCGAGTTCTTGTCACGTATACATTAGAAAATGAAATCGCCGAAGCAATTACCGAACAAAAGCACAATTTATATTGCTCAGTGTGAAATGCTCGAACGAAAAATAAACAATCGTGATTTTCTGCTCATTCTTTTACAAATGCCAAAGTATCGATTGTCAAATTGATAGACTCAAGCGACGTAATGGTCAATGTCAGAGCTGAATTAAATTGGACGAATGAAGTCATAAGGATCGTAAAGTATGATATGATATTAGTAAAAAAATATATATTTGTGAAAAAAAAAAAATATATATATATTGTAAACGAGTTTGAATAGACTGTTGCGATTTTCGATAAGAGACATTGATGGCGAAGTGACCAAAAGTAATATAATGATACGGACTTTCTAAAAACGAAGGCATTCGATGGTCTCTAAGAAGTATGTAAATTTATTAGCGCGGAGGCGTAGACGCGAATTTACTATCACGCGGAGAACTGTGCATTTTAACTACAATTTATATCGTACTTCCTCGTTTCCGCGACCTTTTAACGCGCAATTCTGTTACAATGAGCACTTACGCGAGGGACACACGTCTAAGACCGACGCATCGTGGCTGGGATATCGCGATTGTAACTACCATTATGTCGTACTCCACGCCCGAGAATTTGATTTTTCCGTGAAAGATCGTGGCACCCAGCCTCTATGTTTCTCGTGTATTACGCTCACGCGTGAAAAGGTACGAACTTGTTTCGCGCGCGGTGTCGGCGCTCTATGTTGGTACACTTTTTTTTTTTTAACAACTCTCTATTAATAATGACCGAAGCAGCGGAAAAAGATTTACCACGTGAAGAAGTTACAAAAGCGTAATGCAAGCAAATATTAATAAACCGTGATAACGTCAGGGCAAGGCTAACGTGGTAAGTGGGGAGAGTCTGAACTGACTAAAAATATAATTGCTTTACGAACCGCGGATGTGGATACTTTATATAAAATTTCTGTTAAAAATATAATGTTTAAAATAGTGTGGATGCATGATAAAATAGGAGAGAGAGAAGGAGAGATAGAAAGAAAAAGAGAGAGAAAAGAGAGGAGAGAGAGAGAGAGAGAGAGGATAAGAGATCGCGCGTATAAAATCAGGAAGCAAAAAAGAATATTGCACGCTTTTTACTTTTTTCTATCGCGGAAAAGCTGTAACCGATATTTTCAAAGTTATTACCGAGATAAAAATTATTTTTATATTACAAATTTATAGCGTTTCTATACATACATGTATATACAAAGTAACGTTATATGCTGATTTTCTTGAACTTGATCTTTTTTTAGAAATATTTTTTTTATAGATAATGTTCTTTTCAATTTTTATTATTAGATATTGTGCTATTTTTTAAGTTCAAAATGAACTTTGATCATAATGTACTAGATATAAAATCAAATATGCTTAACGAATTTTGTCTCCGATTGCGTACAAACTACAGGATATGATCAACGTGATGCCTATAAAAGCTTCGAAACATTCTTTAATTGATCAATTAGTCAAATTCTTTCTCCTGATTGGTCAATCAAATGCTTCAAAATAGTTCGAAACATTTATAGTGAAACTATAGAGTGACCGCATCCTTAGTTGCCAAACGAGAATTTATTTTCAGTCATTTGTAACAAGTGAAATGATTGAGTCTCAGAATGACTTCTTATCAAGAGAACATTTATTCGGAATAATGGAAGAATTTCTAAATAAAGGGTCTGATAAAAGGGTAATTTGATAAAAGTTCGATGCGTTCTATGTATAGATAATAACAGGGTTGCCACAGAAAATAAGTTTTAAAATTCCCTGACTTTTCCAGGTTTTCCAGATGAAAATTTTCCATGACCAATATATATAAAATATGTAAATTTTAACATTTAGACTCAAGGATTGTAGGAAAACTATATTATTAAAAACACAAAAAAAGTAGCATAGTAAAATTTTGGGTGCAAATTCAAGCGAGTAAAAAAAAAATTAGTTTTGAAAAACAGAATGCAGTTACGACGAAAAAGAGGGATTAAATAAAAATACTGAATAAAATATAAATTTGAATTATTTTGTTAAAATCATTTAAAGTGCGCAAGTTTGAACTATAAACGTCAGATATAATATTAAAAAAATTATAACAATTATAGGAGCAGTTTAAGGAAATTGTGAGGAAATTTTGAAATTCCAGACTTTTTTACATTTTTCCCTGACTTTTCCCGGTTTTCATGACCAATTTCAATTTCCTTGACTTTTCACGGTTTCCCCCCGGTTTTCCAGATCTGTGGCAACCCTAGATAATTAGCAGGAACTCTCGTTCACTTCTATCGGAAAGCCGTAATCGACGTAAAAAAATCCGCTTGGAAGCACGACTTCTGAAACAAGAATGATGCATCGATCGCAAAATGCGCGTTTCACACGAGATACGGTCGTAAGTCCACCCAGACAATCCTCCCGAGACTATTTTTGCACCGTGGCCTATCGATTTCTGGGATCCTCTCCTTCTCGCGCACTATAGCTCGTGTACTTGGACGTCAACGGCGGCTAACGTATAACGCGTAGTTAACCCCCTTCGTCTTGTTCCCGCTTAGTCTTATCGGTCGATGCTGACGTAGATTCTTCATACGTCTATGAGCCATTCATAGACAATAACAGCTCACCAACACGCGCGCATGCTGGCGTATTTTTATCACGCTATAGCGCACCGACGCACAAATCCATGAAGCTATGGCGTAAAAATACATGGGAGCAACGTGTTGGTTCCGCGATTATTGTGACGATTCCCATGCAAGGCCGCTGAATATAACACTTTCCATATGAGTTCCACACGGATCGTTAAATCGCGCACGTAAGCGGGTCGATTTTTTTCTTCTGCCTGGCGCGTCGTCGCGACACCCTTCTGCCTGTCATTGCTTGTCATTTATGCTTGCAAGGGTGCGTCCCGGACTCGTAATATTATTATCGTCGACTCGTATGATGTGGACCGAATACGCGACATGCGTCCAAAAATTTCTTTGATACGCACGACTATTACGGCATCAAAAATGAAACCCGATTGCACGGGTATTCATAATGCGTTCTGCATTTTGGACCGATGTAGCAACATCACTTATTCATGATATCTCAATTTTCTTACTTCAGAAAGTTTGTCAGTTGCGTAAATTACTGTTAAGTGATATAAAACAAACTTTCACGACCTTTTATTTTTCCATAATCGTATTTGAGAGTTTTAAGACCACGTCGATTCTAACATTCTTGCGGTGGTATACTCTCTCTAAAGGATATAGTCTCTTCAAAAGTGACTGGATTTAAAAATTTATACTTTCTTATAAAAATGAATGTTATGTACATATAAACAATAAGTTTAATAAGATCTTTATTTAAATATTTAACAGTACAATTTTATTGTTAGTTTGAATAAAAATTTTCTTATTTTATCTTAATTATTTTTTAAAAATATGTCTCCTTATAAGAAATAATTTTTAATTCAGGTTCTAAATTACCGAACAAACTTTTGTATTACTTCTACAATATAAAACAATCTATAATTTTTTCTATATTTTTTTTATTTTGTTAAAAAATACATATTATTTTTAAATAAAGCGTACTTAAATAAGCTTGTTTGAGAATAATATTAATCGCGTGACACTAATTGAATCTTTCATTAATTTTTTTTACTTTTTATTTTAAATTAATCAATTTGGCTTCTAAGAGGCTGGATTATTCAAGTAATCCAAGAGAGAATAGTAGGTAAGGTGGTCAAGTAGGTAAAGTGCTATTCTGTATATGATGCTACGCGAAACAATTGTGTATACAGTGGCAAAGGCCACTTAAAGTATCTGATTTTACGCTCCGTTGAATGGGAATAGCAGGTACACTAAGACGTCAATTATCTGGATCACTCACAAAGACATAAATAATACACCTGTTATCGATTATTCTCAACAAAAAATTTTCAAATAAAATGCATTTTTAAAATTTCATTAAAAAAATTAATATGTAAGAAAAATCCGAATTGGAAGATACTCTTTTATTAAAAAATTATTCTTTTGTCAGATCTTAAATCATTGGTGCAGAAATTCTTGTTTAAAGAATTGATTGAATGAAAATTCAATCATATATAATTAAAGGATTATTTTTTTGTTTAAATCTATTATTAGAAAAAGAGACACATTACCGTATCGCGCATATTTAATGTATTTATTTCATTTTTTGATTTTAAAAACATCAGTTTCAATCAATATATAAATATTTAATATCACAAAATTTATATCGCAATGAAATTTTTGGAAGCTAGTTATGCCTTTCTATAAAAACAGATCCTGGAAATCTCACTAATATTAATTTATTTATTCCTCTGTCTGCAATCATATGTTTACTCCCTTTATCTGCAATCTGTTTTTACTGTTTTAGGCTTTTAAAAAATGTGAAAAATTCCATTACTTTTCATCATATGACATCACATCTTACATTGCCAAATAGATTTTTTAACAAGATATTTTAGAAAGAGAAAAATACCTTTCTTTTTATTTCGGAAAAATTTGAGAGTAAAACTTTATTTATATAAAAAAAAAGACTTAAACTGCAAATGGAGGATTAAAGAATGATTTATCAATGGTTAAATATCATCGATAAATTCGTATTTTATCTTAAAAGAGAGTCTGTCTTGTAGCGCATTGTGTTATTCAGTTGTTGAAGAATTTCATGATATCGTTAATCGATTTCATGCTACCGATATCTGCAAGAATGGATCAAATAATTATTATCGGTGTGACATTTCGTGTTACACGAAGAGCGATGTTGACTCTCATTTTAATCGCGCCGCATGATTATACCCTGATAAAGACGCTTGTGACGCAATATCGACGTTTCTTACGTTATCATATACGTAATTTAGTTTACGATAAAAATTTTATTGTGTTTTACGATCGATTGTCAGGGTGGGTATACGTCAGCTTTGACGTATGCGATAAATTTGTGACGGCTATTCGGCATATGCCCGTACTATGTCACGCGATGAAAGCGTAATGAAGCAACGATATTATCCTGCAATTGTTTTATTTTAATCTAAATATACAATATATAGCTAATTTGATAATAGTGCCACATTAGCCACATTATCCTTCAGAATATTCTTCCAGAATATTTCTCGGTAAATTATCTTAAATAAATCGTATATATAATTTCATATTTATTTCCACTCGAGGAAAAGATTTTTTGAAAAAATGTTCACGACACAAGAAGTCACTGATAATAAGAAAAGGGCCAATTCAGCGTCGACCATACCATTGATGTATACAAGATAAAAGAATCTATCTCTTCGAGATACAAAATCTTGAATAAATAAAGGATAGATAATAGATAAATCAATAAGAACAATATAAGATCATCGGGTGCATAGATTCTTTTTTAAGAATTGATTAATTTGCTCACATAATTGAACAAATATCTTTTCTCTTTCATAAATTCTAATATTATTGTAAGAAAAAAACGTATTACCTTTTTCTCATATTATTTAATGCTTATTATATATTTATACTTAAAGTACATTAAGTAATATGATGGATATGATAGATATCTAATGCAATTTTTTAATTTAAAAAACATTTTTAGTCGATACCTAAATATTTAATATACAAAGTTATATTTGTATCACGATAAATTTTTATACCCTTGAATTTAAAGGAGACACTACTGTTGCAAGAAATTTTGTGGTTAAACGCAACGTGACGTATCGTAAAAATTAATGCGCACAGATACTTTCTGTTAAGAACTTTTATGCGCGACTCTGCGAGAGAAAGAAGAGAGAGTGCGAGCAGAACCAGCATTATTAAAAGGACGTCAATGAGAGTCGAGTACCTAGAGAGAAAGAGAGAGAGAGAGAGAGAGAGAGAGAGAGAAAGACAGAGACAGAGGAGAAAGAGAGAAGGTGACTCGTTCCCTTTTATCCGCCCACTGTGGATCCGTGTATGATGTACGATTTCCTGTCTTATACGAATCCATACAATAATAACGAAATGTCAGGCGTGTACATGCGATTTACTATGCGTTACCATACGAAAGTACGACACTTTAGATAATGACCTACGCAAAGTGTGTGCTTTAATCCATTGCATGCATACGCGAATGGGAGAAAAAGATTTCTCTCTCACACGAAATCCGCGTAAGCAGCACTTTGAAGCATTAATGCAAAAATGTAACGTTGATGAAGACATTTTCATACACAAAGGACTAGATTAAACATAATATCTCTGCAAGCTTTGGATGTTTTTTTAAATGAGAATCAGCTATTATCAAACTTTTAATCGTTTTAACGTCGATGGGAGGCGTTTCAGTCCCTTGTATAAATTTGATCTGATGATGTAACACGCCCAATTCAGTGGGACTACCGACGGCCCGTGGAATTAAGAGTTATCGGTTCTTCAATATCTTTCTCGGCTTACATTGGGCGACTCAATACGCGCGCTTTTTCTCCCTTTCATCCTTTTATATATGCATTATCTTTCACAAGCGGCGCCGTCTAGAAAGTATTAGACAGTATTAGAAAAATCTGTTTATAAAATAATTATTCATAGCATATTATAATCTTTCGGTTCAAGAGTCGTAGAGTTAAATTATTCTGTCTGTATAGAATATGCGATGTACATGGCAATAAAAAGTTTCTCAAAAATCAGTGTATTCTTAAGATATAAGAATATTTCAAATAATAAACATGTGTCTTTAAAGACTGCAATTTCTCTCTAAAAGTTAAAATTTTTCTTTCTCTTTCTCTGTTAAATGCTCTGTATAGTTTTCATATTTATTATAACAGTTGAAATTCCGTCTTTTTTATGTCGAAATCGTGTTGGATTCTTAAATGGCAATTAAGTTTCTAACACGCTAGATTGCTTGTGACGACTTTGTTTTCCGTTAAATTATAAATATTAATAAAAAAAAATTGCTTTTTGTGACGATGAAATTATTTATACAAGTATCACAAAAATATATCTAGTACAAAAGTTGTTATGTGATATTTTATCATAAGATTCGCGTCAAGATCATCGATCTTACAATCTCGACTATCAATGATGACAGCCATTATCTGACGGTAAGATCTAAAATCGCGCGTAAACTTGTATCTCGAATGTAATTTCGAAATCATATTGATATTTTAAGATTGAATTTAACTTTTATAATATTAAATCCGAAAGTTTATGTATACAATATTTATATACATATGTATACACAATGAATTTGTTAAAGTATTCTTATATATATTTCGTTACACCGCATAAATTAAAAGCTGTATTTTGCCGTCGGTAAAACTCGTAGATCATCTCTCTATTTTCTCTGTCATTTCTTTCTAAATTTATTTAATAATTTAATGTCTAGCAAATCAACACTCTCCCGTAATGTTGTTTAAAATTTCCGTCGGTTTATAAATTTCGATCCCATCAATTCGAAATAACAATAACGGATATTTTTATTATAAATTTGATTAACGTTGATAATTTCATTACTTTTTGTATGCAGTTATTTATACTTATTGTATGTATTTTATTGTATTTTTATTGTGTATTTAAATATAAGTGTTGTATATACTAAAATATATATTACAAAATACTATTAATTCTTATAAGTAAATAGGAGAGAAGATACATTTTTTATACTGAAATCAATTTGGATAACAAAAAATTGTATATGCGATTTACGTTTATAAATATAACCATAACAAATATATATCATACTTATTAAATATTGTCTTCGCTTCATCGAGCATAAGTAAAAGATTCAAATATCATAAAACATTCATCGTCTGACGTCTGACAAAATTGATATATTGAGAAGCATTTGTCAGATATTTTTCGCACATTAAAGCAAATTATTGTTTTATTATTAAGGTGTTTGTAGCAAAGTTATAAATGTCTGAGTTATAATATTGTTGTTTTCAACGTGATTAATAGTATAGAAGGCTGTATAGCAGATAATTCGTTAGTTGCTTCTATTATTTCCTCTGTCAATATCATTACGTATATATCGCTATTTGCAGCAATTGGTTAGAAACGAATTAATTTAATTAATAATTACGAACTTAACAGCAAATAATCCGTTCTAAGAATTGCTGTTACGGGTTAAGTGAATACAAGCTACGGGTTGCGTTCGAGCTAAAGTAATGTGAGTACGTCTTGCTTAATTTTAATATTTAGTTAATAATTCTTATATTTTTCGAAATATCGAATGGACGGCTCAATTGGTAGCATCGGGTCGATCGCAATTTATGCAATTTTAAGTGAGAAATTTGGTGGTGAAGAATGAATAGCGATTTTCACTCCGATTTTTTTAACAATGATGATCCTATAGAAGCGCGTTCATTAGCGTAAACATTGACATGTGTTGGGGATATATCAGGTTAATATTGCATGAATTGCAATTCTGATATTGGAAAAGTAATTATTCTCTCACCCCCCCCCTCCACCCTCCGGGAATAATCGACATTAACGACGAAGGAGATTCTCGCGTTGAAATATGTAAGATAAGTCTATATATGTATATAATACAAAAGTTAATCGTATTAAAAATATCTAAAAAAATTTCATTGACTCTTACCATACCGTTTTGAAAGTATTTAATTTCTAAATTTATAAAATTTTGCAGGTAAACGCGTAATTTTATTCTGTAAGATATTTTCTTTTAAATTGAGACACTTATATAAGACAAATTTAAAAATCGTTATAATTACAAGGTAAACACATTCAATGAAGAAAAGCAAGAATGTTGTCAAATAAATGATGCGTGTACATCAAATGAGCATCTTATAACTTTTATTTTGTCATTTAAAAAAACATTTTTAATATCAAAATCAACAATTATTATTAGTCCGATCGAAACTTTAGCCGAAAGTGAACCAAAACACTTGGTTACGTGTCAATTTCAAACAAAACCGAAACTTAAATTAAAAAATAGAAATTCTATAAAGGCCGTATGTATCATATACATTTTTTTCTTCATAAATACCATAATTTTTTGAAACAATGATCAAATTCCGGCCGAAATTGAAAACCAAAATTTTGGTTGTGTGTCAATTTTGGCCAAAGAATATAACTACTTCCTCTTCATAAATATCATAATTTAATTATTAAAACAATAATTACACATATTAAAATTAATATTTATGAAGAAGAGTTATATGGTTTCAGTCGAAACTGACATGTAATGAGATTTCTGTAAAAATTTCAATCATACTCTAATGATTATAAATACTGACATTACAGCGAATTAGATATTTTCGAACAAACTATCTATTGATTAGAAAAAATAGCGCTAAAATCTCCTTAAGAATGTCTTTAAAACGCCTGCATTATTGATTACGATCATACAAAGGTAACCGATAACGTTTTCGTTCACGAAAGTTTGAACGTTTACGTTCGGATAACCGTGATCTCAGCTTTGCGTTTGATTTCTATCGTTATCAACAACGCGCGAAGTCCACGAAGGTCTCTCACAAGCCACATTCGCGTGGTGACAAGAAATTTAATAGCTAGTCTAGAAATACAGGTTTCGTCGTGCCGATCTTAAAACTCTTAAAGATCGATTATCATACATACAGTCGCGCGAGGAGTGTGTTTGGACCGGTGTTAATACTAGTAGCTGCACGAGTCAGTGTTCCTGCCGATAGATAGAAGAAAAGTGCGACAAAAAGGAAAGAAAGAAACGTCGAATGACTCGAGAGTGACATAAACTGTATTTCTTGCGTTTGTTAATGCGCGTGGCGTTGCAAGAAAAATCATCGGAGGAACGTCGGAAAAGACAATTCCAAATCCACTTTGAATCTTCGCGGCAAGGTGGAAGATATTCGCGGTTCTTCGCGGGGAAAAGGGGGAAGGGGAGGAAGAAAGGAAACATTCCCTTGAACCTTCCATTCGATTTCGCGTCATTCAGAATCAGTGTTGCCAGATTTGCTACGTTTCTAACTATATTGTTGTGCTGGTACCACATTGCAGACAGCAAATGAACGAGACAAACAGAAATTTATGATACCCTTTGATACTCACTTCTGGTACATTTTTGTCATTTAGTTGTACAATTTACTGTACAACTTATTGCTTCTGGTAACACTGCTTCAAAATGCTCGTCGCAAGTACTCGGGCATTACCTGACGGCGGCGGCACGTGATGATGATGATGGTGAAGATGATGATATCCCAGGGCGGGCGGTGGCGGTGGGTAGACCGCTCCCCAGATACAGGACGCAGCCGCCGCGGTCGCCTGCGCCTGCTGCTGCTGGTGATGATGATGATGGTGATGCTGCTGCTGCTGCTGCTGCTGCTG
>NW_017304406.1:288695-303324 GCF_001594115.1 Trachymyrmex septentrionalis | reverse complement strand
GGCGGCAGCAGCGGCGGCGGGCACCACCGCGAACGGATTGCCATTGTTGTGCTGGAGGTGCTCGAATCCCGCGAGCGGATTCGCGGGCTCGTAATTGCTGCGCCCGGTCGTATGTTCGCGGCGCATCGCGAGCGCCAGCATCTTTTCAACCTGTCCCGTCGCCGGTCGTCGTCGCGGTGCCGATCCACGTGATCCTCGCGCCCAATCTCGCGCGCACCGCCGACTCGCGTGCCTTCGTCGACGACGATGCCGTGGAGAACGTGGATGAACGCACGTACATGTCACGGCGCCGCTAAGACACCCCCGCGACACCCAGGATTACTCCAAGTCATTCGCCCGTTCCCGCACGGAGTTCGGTTCGCGCCACAGTCGGAATTTCACGAGAACGAACGGATAACACACTTGAGCTGAGAGACATTCGGTGATTTCCTCGAACGTGAGGCAAATTGGACGTAGAACACGCGGATCTGTAGCATGTGATCCACGCTATCCTCCAGCACGAACGATCGCTAACGTCCTCGGGGAGGGATAAGACGCCAAAGGACTCGCTGTTATATATTCCGTATCCGTATGAGAGTTTGCGAATCGATTGCGTGCGATTTCCTCGACGCACCCAACTATTCCTGATTATGTTTTCGAGCACGTGGAACCCGTATACGGTCACGCAAGCGAAACTTTGCTGGAAATGACATTAAATTGTTCTCGAGCAATTATCCAATAAATTGGTACTTGGTATCGCCCTCCCTCGAATGGTATCGCGTTGAACTGGAATTGCTTGAAGCGTGCCGGAAAAGGATGTTCTCGGAGCGTGGCCGATAAACGAACGCGACGTACCGGTACGAGTGCTGGTCGCACTGTATCACCGGAGGATACCGCTCTCTTGCTCTTCCTTCGTGTTCCTCCAGCACATCGACCTTCCGCTCTCTTTGACACGTTGGCCCCACCTTCGGTTCTCTTCCTTCTCGCGCGCGCCTTCGGCTCCTTCTTCTCTTTCGCGAATCCCGTCGCACTGTCCTCACGCGCCGGCTCCTATTATCACGCTTAGGCTGACTCGCGTCTACGGTCCTCTCGTCGTCGATCCTCTCGTCGGTCCTCTCGTTGATCCGATGGCCGATGGCCAATGGCGGTGCGCGGTGCGAGGTGGTGAGGAGGACTTGAGAAGAGAAACCCGTGGACGAAGGCGAGACCGGGCGAGGCGACGAAGGCGAGACAAGGCGGAGAGAAGCGTAGAGAAGCGACTAAAGGGGTTCAGCGATGGCCCGCGCTAGACTAATAAAGCGTGGCTCGCGCGCGAAGCTGTCGGGTGCCTGGAGAGCGCGCTCGCACGTTCGCGCGCTCGTGCACTCACGCGGGCGAAGAGACGCGGAGAGAAGAGGAACCCCCTCGCCCGGATCAGAGGCGGTTTGCGATGTCGTTGGCGCGTCGCGTCGCGTCGCGCGCTCGCGCTCGCGCTCGCGTTCGATTCCCCGCGAATTACGTTACGCCGCGCCGTCGGCCCGGGCGACGCGATGACGAGATTCAAACGGCAGCGTGTCGTCACGTGTCGTCGACATCACCCCAGTGGATACTCCCGCTACTGTTGACGGTGATTGTCTACGGTCTACGTGAAACAGCTCCCCCTCATTCATCCCTCTCTTCCCCCCTTCCCGCCCCACCCAGCCGCAAGTCACTCGTCTCTCGCCTCGCCACTTCCCTCCTCCGCCTTCGTCTTCGTTAGCTTCCTCTCGCGGGTTCTCTCTCCCCCCCCCCTCTCGCCCTTGTCTCGCCCCCGTTTCTTCCACGGGTTCCGGGCCATTCGTCTCTCCCGCGTGGTCTGCAATCTCCATTCATTCCTTTCCCCCGCCACCCTTCGCGTGCGAAGGATGTCTTCCCTCTTCTCGCCGTGTATATACCTTCTCGCGCGCCGTATTTCCCCCGTTCCCCGATCCGGACCTGGTACATCTCGCGGTGTCCTCTCTCCATCCGGCTATCCCTCCCCTTGGTACCGACGACCGGCTCCACGTTCCCTTCCTCGAGGTATATACGATAGCGTCTCTGTCTCGTCAATCTTTCCTCTTTCTCAGTGCCCCGAACGTTTGAACACCAACGCGTTCATCGCCGGTACCACAACCGACGTTCGCCGGGTGACGTCACCGGCGTGGGCGCACCCCCGTGCAAGAGAAAGAGAGAAAGGAGAAAAGAGATGGAAACAGAGAGAGAGAGAGAGAGAGAGAGACTCTTTCTCCCATCTCTCTTTCCAAGCATGTCTTCTTTTCTCTCATCTGCTTCTCTCTTCCTTTATCCCCGTGAATTCCACTCCTCCACTTTCTGTGGTCCGAGTTTATCTCCTTTATCTCTCTCCTTTCTTGCTTTTTGCACGCGCGTGCCGGAAGACACCTAATCGATCGGTGACACAACGCGAGGAGTCACGGCAGAAAACAGTGCCAAAAAAAGGAAACAATAAAAGTTTCACGTTCATCAATTTTAGCGATAGATCGTAACGCGCGGGGATCGGGAAGGACCACGGATGGACCGGGATGGAAGTCCACGGAATCGCCATTCGACAAAGGATTCAGAGGTCGTCGGCCTCGCAGCTTGAACCTATTTCGTTCTCCGAGTAGAAAAGGACAGTAGCTCTTCAGCTCTTGGAGTCAGTTTACCCTCAACAAAACATGCAAAGCTGATGATTACCACGATCGAGGATATAAATTCTTGAATTATCGTGAAAACATGATGAACGAATGAATGGGAAGGCAAGAAACGATTGATCGGCAACTGAAAAATCTCGATGGTGCTGATTAAAGATTGTCAAATACGGTGTCGGCGGAAGTGTCGACGATGGACGATGGCCGATGACGACGTCGGAGGCGATGACGATGTTAACGTCGACTATGACGACGATAATAAGAGGCGCGATGACGATGACAACGACTAGCGACGGAAACAACTACGACAACACGAATCACCATGGCGGTGGCATAGTCGCAAGCGTTGCGCGCCATATCGGGTAAGACCGTTCTACGTGGGCTTAACATCTATCTCGCCGTCTCCCACCCCTGGCCTCGCGTTACCGAGCAAACACACCTTCTTAGCGGCATTTCATTAATATCATAATGGCAATGGAGATCAAGCGAATGAGTCGGCCTGCCCCGGGGGCAGACTTGGAACCAAGAGGCGCTTCTTCGTAGCCAACGCCTCTCGCCGTACGCTAACTGTCTCGCGTTCGAGTAGATCATTTGTCTTCCTCAGTAAAGTACAACTACGCATGTTGTAGACCCCAGCGATTCTCCGCTGGGCACGAGTCGCTCTCGCGAGGTCGCGAAATGATCCTCCGCCGAGATATTCCTTTCTTTAGAATATTTTGTAAGAACAGACCTTTGCGTTTAACCCGTTAAATTAAACTATTTTTTTATTGTACTGCAATATTATAATCCACAGAGGAGTAAAAGAATTACAATCGCAATATAATGTAGAAAAGGATATCATATCGCAATGACACAGAATGAGCAGATATCGTTTCCTTTTATAATTGGCTGCGTTCAACAGAAAAAGCAGCTTTGCAACCGTCGTGAAATTCTTTAATATCTTGCTCTTAGTTTCTCACACTGGATCTAAATGTATAAATCAATCGCATTCTACTCAGTTGCGAAGCTGCTTTTTCTGCTGAACGCCGCCATTTTTTTACAGACTTCGTACACTTTGCACTCTCTTGCGTTTTGAGGAGACATTCAGATTTTTAAATATTGATATAAAATTTTTAATGACGAATTGAATCTAATTGGATCTAATATGAAATAGGAGATTTTAGATGAAAAAATAAAACTAGCCCTATTCAAGGGTACGCAAATTTTACGCAGACCTCTTCAATGTTGAAAACTGTTTACAGCAACGTATAATTTACGAACTCTCAAATAAGTCGTTACATTGTAACCGAGCTCGTGCGTGGACGACCAAATTAGAAAAAACCTGGCTAATGAGCGCGTAATAGTCGATTGGGCTATTACGAACAATTTGATGAGATAACTCGCTTGGGATTACTGAGCCTTCTTAGCGCGCCGGTATTCTATTCAATGAGTTATAGATAAAGTGCACGCGCGCGCGCGCGCGCTGACTCTCGAACCTCATCCTGACTAATTACGGCAAAGCCACGAGCGACATTAGCCGGGATTAGCATTCCGGTCGCCTTAGATACGAGAAGTTGCGAATGAACGTTACCTTCACGCCGCAAGAAGAGGGGAGGACGGTTTCTGATTCTGACTGTAGTATATCCGCTCTCTCCTTCTCCTCTTTTCCTCTCCCTCGCTCTCCCTCTGAGAGACATAATTCGAAATTGTCGGCTGGGTCAAAGAGCAGAACTCGGCTACTTAAGCGAGTTGACTCTGGTGTTCTTCGGGGTCACGTGCCACAGCTTCTTCTTCTCCTGCTGTAATCTCCTACCGTTGCCCTTGTTCTTCCTTCATTATCGTATGGAAGAATTTTGACTAGAACGGCTTAACATTAATGTTACGGTATTCGTGCGTACTTTCACGCTAGTAATTAGTGTAACATCACAAAATTACACATCTATGATGATATATATAAATTTTTATATAGATAGATTATTCTCTCTTTCTCGTACAATTAGCTATAAATATAATAATAAAAATGTACAATACCGAGAATTACAAGATGTCCTAAAAAAAAATTATTTAGTAAACATTATTAAAATTTTTTACTTGAAAGGTGTAAATAATGACATACACAAAACGAATAAAAAAATCTTCGATCAATGCAGACCAAAAAAATTAAATACGTTCTAGACAGGAACTGTTTCCATAAATTCAAAATATAAGATAACAAAAGAGATGAATAATAATATTCTGTATTATCAAAATCAAGAAATATTTTTATCTTCGACAAGATCAAAATCCTGTGTCTCAAGTCGATCGGACATTTCCTATTCACAGTCAGTAGTTTCGCGAGTAGTTTACTCTTGTTGAAGTCCTGTTTTTCCAATACTCTACATATAATTTAATTTGCGATCCTGATATTGTCGCAAGCACATTATACAGATCGCTGGCGTCGCGCTATTAGCCGTTAGCGTACGTGACGTACATTCTCCTACATTCTGTCATATCCTCCGGTCATTTACGACGGCCGAGAACACGCGGTCTTGGAGGCACAAACCGTGCCGATCTGACCTCATCGGATGTGACTCTGATTTGCTCAATTCGTCCACGACGTTCCTTCGCTCGTACACGGTCGCGTACATCTCTCACGGGCGCTTCAATACACGGTCGTCTTGCGCGGAAAAAGAGCCTCCGCGCGATTACTATCGTCTCTGCCTCATTATTCCATTATGATGGCGTGTGGCGTGTGCCATACCCCATCCGCCTCGCCTTCCCAGTGTTGACCGCTCTCCTCTTTCCTCTCCTCCTTGCTCTTCTCCTCGTATCCTTACTCTTTTCTCTCTCTCTCTCTCTCTCTCGCTCTCTCGCTCTCTCGCTCTCTCTTCTCCGATGCTCCTTTCCCCTCGGCCGTAATCTTCTTCTCTGGCGTTTTCCTCCCCATTCGTTTTCTCCCTCTCATTCATCCGTCGAACCATCTTGGTTCATGTTTCCTCTCTCTGGCTTCCTTCGTACGGAGCACCGACGGAGAGACACCGCGTACACATCTTCGTGACGATGACGTGCGTGATATTACGCGCCGAGATACGTGGAGCCAACACCGACGAGAGAAGGAGCGGAAGAGGGAGAGAAAGTGAGATGACGAGAGAATGTTACGAAGAAGAGAGAAAAGAAACGAGCGAGCGACGAGGAGGCGCAAAAGGTGGTATAGTGGGCGGGAGGAGGACAAGGAATGAGGGATGGACGGTGCAGGGACGAGGCAGGGCAGAGACTCTCAAATGGTTCGAAACAGGTTCCAGGACCGTTGCTCACTTCGATCCCTCGGTGGGTGGAGAACGAGTTACAGTACGCGCGCTGGCCGCGGAAGACAGCTGGGTTTTGGTTACAGGCGTGCGTGGCGAGGCTGCGAGATGAGGAGAAGGTGGAGATAAAACGGGAGAGAAAGAATCTCTCTTTCAAGCTATATGTACGATGCACGCGAAGTTAACGTTGACATTTTCTGTTATTGAAGAATTATTGTCAGCGGACAATCTGTATCTATTAAGAATACACGATAGGTGATTTAGGTCGATAGTAGAATTTTTCTTTTTTTTTTGATACTCGTAGGAAGCAGTGTCGTCTGTTCTAATTGATTACTGAGATAAGTTATGTATATTTGAATCTTGTTGGATGTTTCAGCTGTTTTACACGAAATGCGGAAATTGTATGCGTTTGGAGAAAGACTGTGATAATTACTAAGAAAGTTTTGAAAATATATTTATTTGTTATTGACTGAAAAATTCAAAGCTATACTTTTATTATTTAATTTTATATTATATTATCCTAATTTAATTTCTTACATACTCGTTGTCAGATAAAATTTTTCAGAAGTGTTTTAAAAACACATTTACTTGTTACCGACTGAAAAATTTGAATCTGTATTTTTATTATTTAATTAAATATTATACGAGCTTTTGGTTATTTCTTAACTTCTCATATACACTGACACTTGCATGTCAAGCACCGTTTAGTCAACGGAATATACGTAGCTAGAATATTGCATATTAAAAAATTCAAAGCTAGCAGCTATTTATCGCCTGCAATAAGTGAACGTGCGCGCGCGCGAGCGCGTTTGAGCGCTGTTAGAATGACTGAATCCGCTCCTGCGAGCGATGATATCATTCGTATGTCGAAACGGTAAGCGAGCTGTCTCCTATCTCATGCTCTCTGCTCCGTGCTGCGGTAGAAGATTTTATTCGAGTCCTTTTCCTACATTCATTAAGTATTCCGCTTCCTGCGCCGCTTATGAAACTGCGTTTGGGATTATCTATACTTATACGAATCCATATCGGGAATGAAACGACGATCATCTAGAAATATTACAACATTGCGCTAACTGTATATATAATTTATGCAATTTTTTTGTAGGTCCAAAAGTGTTTCTTGTCATTTTATTATGTATGCTAGTTCTTCCCTTCATAAAAGCATCACCCCGATTGTTGATTTTAGATAATTGAAATTTTATTAGGAAAAACCTTACAAGATTCTTATCGACTGTACGCATGAAGCTTTTGATTAATAAATGGCACTCAGAAATAATGTAGTATAAAAAATACAATTTTAATTTATATATTGCCATTGAATTTTGTTTCAGAAAGGTTATGGCACAGAAAAACGTAAGTAGTGAGACGTAAGCAAATCAATATTTTTTATTTACTACTTGCGTTACTGCCTTATAATCTTTACTATAATTGGCCGATTCGTGTATTGTTTACGAATGGAATTACATTTTTCTGTGTGCCATAGCTCTAAGAGTATCTATATTACGTGAATAACACAATGAAATAAAGTATTTAGAAATATGATCTGTTTCATCTTTTATACCAGCTGTTTCCTTTAATACAAATTTAATAGCGCACGGAAAGTACAATTTTGCTGAAGCATCTAACAATTTATGTAGATATAGATCTGAAAATAATTTTGATAGACCATTAAAATAATTATGTAGGAAACTCAAGCATGATGAACAATGCTGTAAAAAATTTTGACATTCTAGCAACAAGAGCGTCTTATATAATTAATTTAACAGTTTAACAAAATTATTTTCAAAACTGTACCTAGTTTTTTCAGATGCTTCAGCAAAACGTTCTTTCCAAGATTTCACTTACTCTTCATCCTTTTCTAGTTTTCAAAATTAGAAAAAATGAAGAGAAGTCGAATCGAGGTTAAAATTAATCCACTGATGAAAACGAACATTAATCTTGCTCTAAATAATACAATTTACGTTAGCATGCAGTAATGCATTGTCCAACAAAAAAAAACAAGCCTTATCAAAAACGAACCGCAAAATGAAAATTTTCACATCTCTATAATACGAAGCGATGATTGCGCGCACATTGAAGATTCAACTTCCAGATAAGACATTATGACTGATAAGTAAAATTTTATTCAAGTCAGTAGATAAATAAGAACTTCGTCAAACAACACGCCCAAACGTACTCTTAGTCATCTGCGATGATTTCGTGAAGTGATTACATGCATCATATTGCATGAGAGGCTCGCACGGTTGAGCAGCACTGAAGAAGTGGCAAGGCACGCGACAAGGCAGCGTGTCCCACACGCGTTTGCTTCGAGAAGCTCTCCTCAAATCAAATCACGTAACGCATAATGTGTGTATATGTGTATATATTATACACATGTATACTATATATACTATATATACATATATATATCTTTCAGTGAAATCGTTGAATCGCATGTTGAATCTTGGAACGGGAGCGAAAGACTCGCGACCATTGGCGAGCCGCAAAAATCCGCCATTAAAATTCGCGAGCCGCGGGCTCCTCCCATCGCGACGTTCGGGATGTGCGTTTCGCGATATTGCCGATCGCGCATGCTGCAATGTTGACGCCTTATCTTTCTTAAGTTACAATCGTTTGCAGCTTAAAAGAGTCACACAAAAATAATCGAGCCGGAAGCTTTAGATTTTATCCGCGTATTTGCATTCCATCAGAATTGAGGTGCACTCAGAAAGAACAATATTGATAAATTATCTATAAAAATTTAGTTAGATATAGATCTGAGAATAATTTTATTAGACTATCAAAATAATTATGTAGGTATAAAAGGCTCAAGCTAGTTGCGAGAACGTCAAAACTTTTTGCAACATTGCTTATCGTGCTTGAGTTTTCTACATAATTATTAATTTTGATGGCCCTATAAAATTATTTTCAGATCTGTGTCTACATAAAGTTTTAGAAATTTCAATAAATTCGTCTTTTCCGTATAATTATAATTTGAATTTTTTTTCACTAAAACGATCGCGCGTCTACAATCAAGAGAGAGAAAATCAGAAGACAACTTTGAAGAGTTTTATCAATTCGTGATAATAATATTAAGGAATGCTAATTTTACAATAAAAAAAACTTTAGATCAAGCATAACGAAAAATATATAATTTGCAGTTTGTTTTTTCTTTAGGCTTTTCGAAACCTTATCTCGAAAAGTCTTCTCAAAAACATCCTTTTTTTCAAACTAAAATGCCATAAAAGCGCTGTAAATCTCGTGATATATAATACTATAAAATTTTATTGGTTGAAATATCAAACCTTGTTTTATGTTAAATAATATTGAGCAACTGAGAATTAAATCGGAACGATGATTCACACTGATCATAGCGATCACCATCTCGCGAAATTTGTAGCCAACGGATCTCGGTAAATTAAAAAATTCTGGATTCGAAGGTCAATTTTTTTGTCAATTTTTCAGGCGTTTCTATCCGCGGGGCTTCAGTTGAGGCTGGCGCCTCTTTGGTGGTATCACGCGAGACACGAGAAGGAGAGGGCTTAATTCACCGTGCATTTCCCCTTATTTGGACTTCCGCGCTCGATCGGGCTGCAGGAGGGAGCGTGGCGACTTTGGGAGGGAACGAGAGGGCCGAGCCTTCGAGACGTATGGCGAGGGACTCGCTGAGTGATGAATGTATATACGCGTCTCATTCATCTCCTACTCTATTCGGTGACAAGTTAGACCGGTGGGACATCGCGTTAAAATTTATTCACGGAAAGACCCTGCCTTTTTCACTTTCAGCGCTCGCTACTGCGCGAAAATACAAATCGCTTTCTTTCCCCGTTCAATTCACGGTATCCTCCCCGAGAAGGACGTTTAACGAGATAACGCAAATACCGTTTAGCAAATTTATAACGTGGGAAATTATAGTATAAAGTAAAAAAATGAAATTATTGTAGCAAATGATAAGTTTGATCGCTTTCTTCAACAGCTTTTTTTTAATTGATATTAAACATCGAGATGTCGATAGATTTTCGTTCACGATCGAACTGCTCGTCTTTCACTGGGTACTGCGAACGAATGTTTTGTGAGTTTGCAATTGAAGCGTTGCAATTGTTTGCATCCAAATTGATTCGTAAGCCCAGCACTCTTAGATTCTATTCACGTATCAAATGTATCGCGACTGGTATCAAACAGAAGAAATTATTCAATTCAATCCATACAGTTGATGATCTTAGTGCGACCATTCATATGTTGCTGTCGTTCAAACGGTAGTCAAATTGTGCGTCGTTCAACTTTAACATCTCGCCGAAATTGGAAACTCCGAAAAAGCACCTAAAAGGATGTTACAACTATAAAAAAATATACGAGAAAGTCCCACAAAACATTGCATTATAATTTTTATATCAATTTTCTCTAGTTATTCCAATTATTTTGTTGCTACAAGTTTTGATAAATTAGTTGGAAAGAAATGATTATGATCGTCTTCTCTTTTTTCTCGTTTAATCTTCTTTTTAAAGTAAATATGCACCATGCACTATATAATCTTCGATGTATTTAATATCAATTGTGTCTATCTAACTGCGTTTGATTTCTTTCCCTTTTCCTAGAAGATATCACGAAAGCAATATCACGGCTACGATATTCATATGCTCCGGGCAAATTTAATTGATATTCCAGGCCGAGCTGAATCGCCCTACAAAAAAAAAGCTTGACGATCATAGCAGACTGTTCTGACATCAGGAGACTGGGAACGTACTATAAGGTACGTGATAACCATCTTCCAGCTTCATGACTGCTATATGCAGACAACTATTCAATGTCTGTATTATTATTAATAACAATATTAACCAATGAGCCATAAAAAAGTGATAGAAATAAAATAAAATATAAAAGAGAGATTAAATAAAAATAAAATACGATGGATTTAAAAAATGTAAAGAAATCAAGATATATAATAGTTCAAAATAAATCTGTAAATATTATGAATAATTTAATAAAATAAATTTGGCTCGTCATATATTTATAAGATAAACGCGTTAGATGATTTCATAAATAGATATCTATTAAAATAATGTTTTTGTGCCAATATTTACAATATTTGTAAGAGAATTTTCGCAAAGAGGACTGACTGAGTATATACTATAAACTGACTTATAGTATAAACTACAAAGCATAATATTATAGTCGAGATTATATATACCAATTTACGAGAGAGCAAGAAATCTTAATTTTCTGACAGTCATGTTAGTGTCGTAAAAGCCATTATCATGATTGCTACAAGTATACACAGAAACGCAGGCAGAGAAAAACATATTGAAGAGTGACACACTGGTACGTATACATAGACCATGTAGTATTGGTTCGATAAAACACCGAATAAACGGTTCTCCGTGCCCTAATGCGATTCCGTTCTGGCTATTATGTGCTCCACCACTTGGAGATCGTTGCTCTTTATCGTGTCAGGACGCAACGAGTTCTCCTTTTTTAGGAACAACACAACATGCCGTCGCGTTCGTCGTCCCCCGATCGAAATCGTAATCCACTGCGTGCCTCGTGCATACGGAAAAACGATCTCGTGTAAGAACGAGAAAGCAAGAAACGGTGGGAACGGGATCAGGGAGAAAAAGATGACACCGCCCATAATTTATCCTGGATCTTATTTCACGCGGGGACCACGTGTAACTATAATTGCATGAAAAAGAGTAAGATACACTATCAGATTATTTTGATAAATCCCGAAATTTGTGATAAGAACGTTCTGTTAACGAGTTGTTTTTTTACAAATATCATAATGTAGCACCGATGTAGTTGATTACGTTTTATTGTATTTAACTTTTACTTATATAATGTTGTATAATGTACTCTACACAAACACGCCTTATGCTGCAAAATATATTCGTTTTACGATGCAATTCTGATCGGCTTGGACGCATTTAAAATCCATTTTCATGGATTTTTATTTCACTTCAAATGTATGTTCATCCCCGCATAAAAGTGTATTGAAAAAAGTAAATACACCATGAAGATGTAACGTAACATATGATACCTTCAGAAATGAATTTAGCATTTAAGATAATAAAATAAGTTCGTACAAACATATATCCGATTTCTCTTCGTTTTAAATTCACAATTATTTTTATTTTCGCTTTCATGTATTTTTTGGTTTCCATAAAAAGAATTCAAAATAACTGTCTTATATTTTATAATGCTGCAACAGATAAAATCGAATCGTTGTACTAAACAAGTAAAGTTTCACAGTGGTTGACATCAAAACAGTTAAATTAAAAACAGATTTAAGGCGTATCGGGCAACAGGTGTGTTTGTCATTTATTTTTTAACCTTTATATCACATATTAGAGGTTACTTGCTGAAAACCTCGTTCAATTCATTGGATGAAATTTAATTCTTGTTAATGAATTTTTTGTAAACATTTATTTTTCAAATAACAAAAATAATTTATTTAAATATATCTCTTATTCTTTTCAAGTATCAAATTCATTACTGAAGTGGATCTTACATGTTATCTTACATCCTGTAAAAGGCTAAATTCTTAACAATATCACCCATCGTGTATATACATATTTGTTAAATACTCTTAATTAAGCGAGACAAATGCCAATTTTACGCTCTTAATTGTGATCTTGATTGTACCTATATTGCTTCGCCACTTATTGCATCTTTGTGCTGTCCTGTGTTTTTACTGCTGGTAAAAAGCAATAGCTGGTAAGCTTTGTAACAGCAGTTTTTGCTGATGCCTAACCATTTGCAAGTTACTATAATCTATTGTACCACATTTTACTCCGTTAACATGTAGTCTTTTTAGAGCCTTGCAATAAAGTAAGTTAAATTAAATTAAATCTTAGTTCAAAGTTTGATATCATTTGTTCGTATCTGTAAATTATGAAAAATCCAACTCATCGCGGGATAGCCACGGCTCCGCGATCTCCACGGAAATGAAAAACTCCGAAAACGGAACAGGAGAGACAGAAAAATATAGAGTTAGAGGAAGGGGGGAGGGGTAGAGAGGTGAAAAAGGGAGAAAGAGAGAAGGCATCTAAATGTTGGTCCAGGCGCGTGGGACGTTGATTGCGGTTAGGCTCGTGCCTACCTCCCTCTTCTTACTTCCAACCCTTCTCTCCACTCCGCCACGCATGTCGGCGTCGCGCCGCGTCTTACTCTCTCCTTTTTCGCTCCTCTCTCCTTTGAGGAGAGACTCTGAATACCGGTCCGGTCTGTCGTACGGTTGTGCCGGTGTAAGTCGTCTCGCTAAGGATATATACACACGCACGTGCGTGCACGGAACGGGCTCACATACGTACGGGGGCCCAGTCGGCTGGCCGGTCGGTCGGTCGGACGGCGCGGCGCGGCACAGCGGAGAAGGTAGGTATATATACCGTATATACGAAGGCGACTTCTCTCCTCTCTATGCGTGAGAGAGTGCCGGTTAATGCACGTACATCTCTCGCCGCTTATACATAGATTTGGATGGTGCATGGACCAGTCCTGACACGCGAACGCGCGCCGCGAGCCGCGCGCGCCGTGGCCGTGTGTCTCGGACACAATGCTAGAGAGATCCGTGCCACACCTCTTTTCTTCCTTCTTCTTTTCCATCCCGAGGTCCTCGGCGCGCCCTTGCGTCGGATATCTCCTCCTATATTCTCGCTATCTCGATACTTTTCACGATCTCTTCTTCTTTCCTTCGTTACCTCAGCCGTTTCATCTTCTTCTTTTTCTTCTTCTTTTATTACACGGCCGCAACGATTCTCTCCCCTCGGATCTTCCTTCGCCCCTTTCACGCGCCCGCGATATCGTCTCAATACGTTCCCGATAGTACTTTATCGTGTATTTATGCGTTTCTGTCACTTTTGCTCCTTGACATATCCTTGCTTGTTCGATAAAATCTCCGCAGTGATTTGCGAGCGTACTAATTTTATCGGTGCGGGAAGAGCAAAAGGCTTTCACGACGCGATCTTAGTTTCGAAACTAAGATGTAAGTTGCATGATAATTATCAGTGAAGTGAAATTACTGAAATTTATCGATTTCAAACTTGTATATCCTACACTGAAATAAAAATTACTAAATTTTAATAAATATTTGAATACTACTAAAATACTGTAAAAATACATTTATTTGATACATGAAACAATAATTTAAGCATCATTTTATATTAATACATATTTATTTATTGTACTTAAGTAAATTTTTAATTAATATTTAAACAAATATTTATTAAAATTTAGTAAATTTTTTTCAGTGTATACATTTTTTAAGACATCCCCCAGCGTCAAATTTCGAATTGAATTCTCGTATAAATTATTATGCAATTAAGTACTACTTTTAAACGCGTGATTATGAGACATATTACCGCAACCGCTTCTAAAAACTAGCGTGTAGTTAAACTTGTTGGGTCGCAAAGCGTTTAGTGAAAATTGTCGGTTGTTGCATATTTGCTCGCATGTATTAGTTCTCCGCCGTGGCTGCAATATATAATAATATCCTAAAAAAATGATGTACCATGTCGTTTATGCGCGTGAAACGCGCACGCGCGTATCATTCGTGACCAGACAGAACAGGAGAACCTTCAATCATCAATTTATGAATGAACGGTTAAGTTCCTTTCGGTGAAAGTCTAAGGCGTACACATCGAGAGGCTGAGAGTGAAGAAAAAAGGAATCGCTTGGACAAGGTGGGGACTGCAGTTAGATACCGAGGAGCGAGGCGAAGCTCATGAAAAACTGAAGCTGTAATATTTTATTTATCAATTACACAACCAA